>NW_014577613.1:284888-287848 GCF_000485595.1 Priapulus caudatus
GAGAGAGAAAGAGAGAGAGAGAGAGAGAAAGAGAGAGAGAGAGAGAGAAAGAGTATACTAAGTAGAGAAATATAAAAGAAATCCATAGCCCGAGAAATAAATACATGAGAAAATACATTGTACAGGATTAATACATATATTACAAAAACTGTCAGAGAAACTAAGTGACATTCCAAAAAGCAAATGAAAAATATAAAGGATCCTGGAGGTGTTGAGGGAGGGAGATAGGAGGACAGGGGAGGGAGGTGGGAGGAGAGAGGGAGGGAGACGGGAAGAAGACAACCCCCTATACCCCCTCCCAGTAGCAGTGTCCCATGCATCCCATGCCATCCATGCACTGTCTGTGTGACGGTCAACGGGACAGTTGCCCCCCAGAAAAAATGGTGCACTGCACATGGTCAATGGCGGTCACCTTCGCAGAACACACCACGCACGTGGCTTTGCCCTCCCCCCCCCCCACAGGCAAAATGCATTGCATTACGTTGCTCCGTGGGTTAGCTCAATGAATTGGCGAGGAAATCAGGATGAATATGTCAGGATTTATATTCAAAAGGTGTAATTGATATTATATGTGTAGGTATTGCTGTCAGTTTAGCAATCCTAATAATACATCTTTCCACAGTATTTTGTGTTGATATTCCAGGAAGATTTTGTTTGAATTTATTTATATTTATTAGAAAATGAACGTAATACGAACTATACATATTGTACATCATATGTATGTATTTCATACAACCACGTACCACCATAACTACGTTACGTACAGTGCCAAAACTTAATTATTGAGGCTCATAGGGTCTATGTCCCCCAGGGTACTGCCGGAACGTACCCTGGTAACTATTTGATATGGTTAGGGTTAGGGAGTAGACGACTCCCTAGACTCGTTAGTGGAGTAGGCAAGGTACGGTCCGGCATATTATAGCTAGTACCAGGGTAGGTTCCGGCAGTACCCCGGGGCCGGGACATAGACCCTCTCAGCCTTATTGAGGGTGTGCTGCTATTTATGAGATTTTACAGTTCCAGCTGAGGGAAAAAATGTAGTTCGATCTTTCAACTAATTGAGTGGATCTCCTATTATCCAAATGAATGTGGTGTACTTTCCTTATGACGTCCAATATTACTTCTCTCGTTCTCTCTTGCTCTCTCTCCCCCTCTTTTTTTTCTACCTCTCGCTCTCTGTAGTGTACTCGCCCGCACGTACTCTACCTAGCTCTCTTTTACCCTCGCCCTTGCTTTGTTTCTCTCTCACTCTTACTCACACATACCCACATGCATATGAACACACACTCGCGCTCACATGCTGTCTTCGTCCCTTGCTCTCGCTCTCTCTCTTTCCCCCTTATTTCATTGCCCTCTTCCTCCCCTCTCTCTTTCTCCCCTCCTCCCTCTCTCTCTCGTGCGTGGAAACTTTTGCTTGCTCTTCCCTTTTCCCACTTTCCTCGTTCTTTTTCTCGTGTGGTTTCAGTTTCACTCTCTTGTCAAGGGATGGCATTATTTGCAGAAGTAGACTGACATATCACAATGAAAATTGGGTTCATTGATTCATTTGATAATGTAAAATATTAATAATAATGTTAAATACAAACCATTTTTCATGATTATTGCTCAAGATTACCCATAATTGTTTATGAGAAATTAAATTCTTAATTGAAAGAGAATTTTTTCAATTTGTTTTTAAAGGACGTGGAGGCATGCAGAGGTGATCCGTTGCTGAAGTGTTTCCTGAGCTTCATTGAATCAGTTGCTGAGCCAATCAACAACAGATAAGTAAAAATTTTCTTCATAGGTTATTGTAGAGGCCAGTTGTAAGGATCGGTGTCTGAGGTATTCTTTAGTTTCCATAGGAAGCAAAGATTTTGAAAATAACGTGATAAGAAACAAACACTAACCTAATTCACATTCATTATTCCTCATGCACATAGAAAATAGTTTTTCAACACCCGGAATTTCTGCGAGTAAAATACTCATTATGTACAAGAAAAATTGATTTAAGACTGCTGTCTGTGAATCGAATACGTGTGCGTGAACGTGTGTGCCTGCATGTTTACGTGCGTGTTTACGTGCGTGGTTTGGTGTGGAGTGGTATGGAGTGGGCAGGATGGGATGCTGTGTTTTAGGGTGGGGCAGTGTGTTAGGGTCATGTGGTATTGTGTGTGGTCCGGTGCGGTGTCATGTGCGTGTGTGCATGGTGAGGTTTATTGTATAGTGGAGTGGATTAGACAATGTACATGGTGAGTTGATGTGGTGCAGTGGTGTGGTGTGACATGGTGTAGCATGGAGTGGCATATGTGTGTGTGGTGGGGTGTGGTACGTGTGGTCGAGTGATGTGGCGTGGTGTGTGATAAAGCATGTGGTGTAGTGTGGCATGGTGAGTGGTGTGTTGCATGGTATTGCATGGTGTGTGGTGTGGTGTAGTGTACACGTGCTCTTTATGTGACATAGCTAGCTCGTCGCGGGTTTGGATTATTGTAGTTGTATTATATTTATATCACTCAATTAGAGTGCTACGTTTTCACATTTGCGTTAGACGGTCAGCTGTTCCAAAATAACGTGTGTTCAGCTGTGACAATGGGTAGGGTAGGTAAGTCTGCGTATTTAAGATTTTGGGCTGGGTTTAGCTGTATGGGATCAACCAAAACGGGCCACAATGTGGGGACCACAGATGTAGTTACCCATGGAACTTTTACTGATTTTGGTGCCAATTTATGGTTTGATCAAATTAACAGCGGTAAATTCCGTGACATTGTATATAGCAACAATTGTGGAGTAATAGCAGCAAAACGTTACACGTTCACCATAATATTATTACAAGCACTAATGCTTGTCTTGAAAAAAAACTACCACTCAATGATCGTTTAATCATCGAGTTTGGTTTCATAACCATGTGCTCATTTGCATGGTAACTAATATTATTACAAGCCCTAGTGCTTGTCTTGAAAAAAATACTACCATTCCATATA
>NW_014577613.1:287858-290403 GCF_000485595.1 Priapulus caudatus
CTAATATTATTACAAGCACTAGTGCTTGTCTTGAAAAAAAAACTACCACTCAATGATTGTTTAATCATCGAGTTTGGTTTCATAACCATGTGCTCATTTGCATGGTAACTAATATTATTACAAGCACTAGTGCTTGTCTTGAAAAAAAAACTACCACTCAATGATTGTTTAATCATCGAGTTTGGTTTCATAACCATGTGCTCATTTGCATGGTAACTAATATTATTACAATTAAGCACTATAGTGCGTGTCTTGAAAAAAAACCTACCAGTCAACGATTGTTGAATCATCGAGTTTGGATTCATAACCATGACGTGACCTCATAACCTCATAAATATTATTCATCGAAGTCCAATGGACTATATCGAAGACTGCATTCATGAGACAGATCAACACTGCAGATCGCTGTAGAAAAAGCCTCAAATTTGAAATTTACTAAAGAGGGAGGGAGATAATTCCTATACGGAATGACAGAAATAAAGTAGCTATAAACTTAAACTTAAACTTAAGCAACAGGGTGGCTCATTGAAAATATCTTAACCTGTGGTTGTGCATATTGCTCGCATGGGGTAGATTTGCGGCAACACTGTAGCCGCAGGTCTGCTCATATTACATATGATATGATTAGCTGAGTTGTCCTGTATTCCTCTGAACATATTATAATATTATGAAGCAGCCAGACAGTACCGGTAAAGTACCCCTGATTGGTCAACTGCTATGAGGCCCCTGATTGGTCGGTTGCTAGTAGGCCCCTGATTGGTCGACTGCTACGAGGCCCCTGATTGGTTGGCTGCTACGAGGTCCCTGATTGGTTGGCTGCTACGAGGCCCCTAATAAGTCGGTTGCTAGGAGGCCCTGATTGGCCGGCTGCTACGAGGCTCCTGATTAGTCGGCGGGTAGGAGGCCCCTGATTGGTCGGCTGCTACGAGGCCCCAAATTGGTCGGTTGCTAGGAGGCCCCTGATTGGTCGGCTGCTACGAGGCCCCTGATTGGTCAGCTGCTACGAGGCTCCTGATTGGCCGGCTGATACGAGGCCCCTGATTGGTCGGTTTCTACGAGGCCCCTGAGTGGTCAGCTGCTTCGAGGCCCTTGATTGGTCGGCTGCTACGAGGCCCCTGATTGGTTGGTTTCTACAAAACCCCTGATTGGTCAGCTGCTACAAGGCCCCTAATTGGTCGGTTTCTACAAAGCCCCTGATTGGTCAGCTGCTATGAAACCCCTGATTGGTCGGCTGCTACGAGGCCCTTGATTGGTCGGCTGCTACGAGGCTCCTGATTGGTCGGCTGCTACGAGGCCCCTGATTTGTCGTCTGCTACAAGGCTCCTGATTGGTCGGCTGCTACGAGGCTCCTGATTGGTCGGCTGCTACGAGGCCCCTGATTGGTCGGCTGCTACGAGGCCCCTGATTGGTCGGTTGCTAGGAGGCCCCTGATTGGTCGGCTGCTATGAAGCCCCTGATTGGTCGGCTGCCACGAGGCCCCTGATTGGTCGGTTTCCACGAGGCTCCTGATTGGTCGGTTGTTACGAGGCCCCTGATTGGTCGGTTTCTACGAGGCTCCTGATTGGTCGGTTGTTACGAGGCCCCTGATTGGTCGGTTTCTACGAGGACCCTGATTGGTCGACTGCTACGAGGCTCCTGATTGGCTGGCTGCTACGAAGCCCTTGATTGGTCGGCTGCTACAAGGCCCCTGATTGGTCAGTTGCTTCAGGGCGTTGCTAGTAAAATTGACACTTGATTTAAGTCGCCGCCAAAAAGAACAAAGTCATTTAAAACAAAACTATATCTTAAACGCCAGCTTGCTCCCTTGCCTGCAACCGACTACTATTAAACGGCTAAGCACAACTAATCACTCACCAACTTGCAATCTGGCAATGCTGTGTATACGCTCAACCGGCTTATATACCGCATTTCCTGCTAACAGACAGTAAGATGGCAAGGAAGCTAACACCAGCCAATTAACCAGTCTCGTCGCCGTGGTCCAGTGAGCCTGCTTGCAATTATTATCAACGCATTCACAATAGTTAACAGCGCCATGTCTACTACCAATGCTTGCCGCACGCACACGCTTACGCACACTTAGACACACATCTATACACTCACGCGCACAGGCACAGGCACTCCTAAATGTCAAATGTCAAATGTCAAGGCTCCTTACCTCTTACCCTACCCCTACCGCTAACCCTGACCCTGACGTACCCTAACCCTGACTCTAACCCTGACCCTAGCTTAGCGGGCGACTGTCACTTTTTGCTGCCCACCAGACCAACGCCACTTGATATAGATATAAAAGTTTTATCTTACACGTCAATGTGATCAATATACCTCAACAGCGCCTGGCAGGCATAAATTTTCGATAGCTTACACACACGCACACCAAGACAAAGTTTGGTTTCATAACCATGTGCTCATTTGCATGGTAACTAATATTATTACAAGCCCTAGTGCTTGTCTTGAAAAAAATACTACCATTCCATATAATTGTTTAATCATAGTTTGGTTTCATAACCATGTGCTCATTTGCATGGTAACTAATATTATTACAAGC
>NW_014577613.1:291745-294090 GCF_000485595.1 Priapulus caudatus
GAGACAGAGACAGAGACAGAGACAGAGACAGAGACAGAGACAGAGAGAGAGAGAGAGAGAGAGAGAGAGAGATGTGCGAGTGCGAGTGCGAGTGCGAGTGCGTGTGCGTGTGCGTGTGCGAGTACGAGTGCGAGTGCGTGTGCGTGTGCGTGTGCGTGTGCGTGTGCGTGTATGCGCCTGAAGCGGAAGCCCGGACCCGCTCTATAGGGAACCCATATTCACTGACATGCATGCAACCAGCTAGCTCATCCTGATCACTTATTGCCAACGATGCAGACACACAGGCGTGGCGCATGTATATAAAGGTTCACTTACATTACAAACTCCACGACAGATGGCGCTCTCGCTCAATTCTACCTGAATATCTTATATCTTATTCTTTTTATTCTGTATTATGGGTGAGGGAAGGGGGCGTGGGAAGGGGGCGCTGCATGCAGTTTGCTTACATTATACATGCCGATCCTGGTTCCAACCTTCACTCAGGTGCGGAACTACCTGAGACCTGGAACAAGTGGCGAAATTCAACAGTGTTAGCAGTATATAGATTGCTAGTAATCACTCATTTTCATTTTTCACACATATTTCGTTGGTGTGCTAATTTTTGATACTGATACTGATATTGATATTGATCGTGAGCTATGTCTCACAGCAATATTACTCTGCATACTCCGCTTATCAACTTTCTGCTTTAATATAAACATAATGGCCAGAAATACCGACTCTTTTATTGAATTTTGCATGGATAGTGTTGTTACTGCACAATATTCTAATTGTAAAAAACCCCTGTCTCCTCGCTTAACATGCGTAAGTGCATGCGAGAGTGCGTGCGTGCGTGTGTAGACATGAGTGTGTGCGGATTTGCGGGCGTTGCCTTTCATTATGTAGAATAATTGATCTACTCACACTGCGTGAGATAGGCCTACTTCCTTTTTTCCTTTTCCAGATTAGTGTAACGTCTATTTTACGCGTTACATGATTAGTTGAGTGGAGATAGACTGGTAGTTGTTTTAGAGGTAGTTGTTTTAGTCATAGTCCAGCTAGACAGTGTCGCTCAACCAGATGGGCAGCTACATTGATGTATTAGGGAGTTGGGTAAGCGGGTTCTAGGTTAGGCAGTTTCTAGGGTGATTGTGAAATGAGGGGAACGGTTGGAACTGGACAAGACGGGTGACATGCGCCCTCAAGATGTAGGGAGTTTTGGGCGAATATATAGGGAGAGATGTAATAGATTGGAGATGCTGGGTTCTGGCGCGGAGCTGAGCACACGCGCGTTGCGCGTGTGCGCGTCCTTTGTCTCTTTGTGTGATGTGACGACACAGTGTATGCGAGTATTAAAAGTTATACAGGTTACCACACAAGTTTGGATCTGTTTCTACATCATTTCGACATCAACGCTCATTCCAACGTTACATTAGATGCCTTGGTCGTTGTAATGTTCTCAACATCATCGCTATTCACTTTCCGACATTGATCACTCAGATCCAGCTCTACGATAATACGACTGCAGTGTATAAATCAAGTCAGAATAAGACGATAATTCGTGATCAGTGTGCGTAAAATGAGATCAGGAGTGAATAATAATAGATAATAATAATAATAATCTATTATTATTCACTCCTGATGAGATCATACGCGTGGTTGTTTGGTTCTGATTTATTGCGACCTCTGGATGTGGCCTAAATAACGCAACCCGTTCGTTGTCAACTATCACAGGAGATTAACGAACTAGCATCGAGCGCTGGTCGAGCGGATACTAATTGTAGCGATTCTCGACGTTTCTATGGCAACATGCTTCTGGATCTGCATTCGGCCTGACAAAGCGCGGGCTATCAGGTCCGCCAGCCTGTTCTGCTAGCATCTATGACAAATACGACATACGCATATACGCTCTCATATGACACTATTTGTCATAGGAAGATTCCTCTTATGACAAATATTGTTGTATGTGTTGTGCGCATCATAGGAGTTTAGGAGCGCTATTATGAACGCAAGCAGTGAATTTCAGCTGTAAAGCGGAACGAATTAGTTGACTCGCCAATATTTGTCATAGGAAGAATCTTCCTATGACAAATAGTGTCATAGGAGAGCGTATATGCGCATGTCGTATTTGTCATAGATGCAAGCAGAACATGTTGGGTCCGCGTGAATGCAATTCAATATCCATTCGAACGCGAACTACTCGAGACAGCATGATAGATCGTCAACACCGTATATGCGTTAATGCACTCAGGAAAATATGCCTGTTTGTATTGTCGCACATAAAAATAAAATACCTTTGTGTCAATACCTTGTGGTGATGACCTTATGAGTAATATTTTTATTTTTATTTATTTGCCGTATGGCTT
>NW_014577613.1:294784-294985 GCF_000485595.1 Priapulus caudatus
TTGAAAAAAATACTACCATTCCATATAATTGTTTAATCATAGTTTGGTTTCATAACCATGTGCTCATTTGCATGGTAACTAATATTATTACAAGCACTATAGTGCTTGTCTTGAAAAAAAAACTACCACTCAATGATTGTTTAATCATCGAGTTTGGTTTCATAACCATGTGCTCATTTGCATGGTAACTAATATTATTAC
>NW_014577613.1:295260-299082 GCF_000485595.1 Priapulus caudatus
AAAAATTCTGGCAGTGTCCATTCCTGATACCTGGGACCATGCCGAACATTTTCCAATAGGTTTCATGGGGTTTCCTTTCCAGCTAATCTAGCTCAATATTGGGGTGTCTTTCAAATGACCCCACTGAACACACCCACCAGCGGCTGCCCGCCAGACTTACATTTCCTTACATGGGTATGTACACGAATCATTGCTATATGCATGAAAATTGGTTTCCTTTCCAGCTAGGCTGACCCCCCTGGGCTCCCAGTCTATACACCTAAACACAAAGCATGCATCATCAAATGACAATTTTGTCATATATGGATTTAATACATAGCTTTCGATATTTATCATTTTCATTTTTGTTTTCTCACATAATTACTGTTTTTAAAATAGCCTCCTTCACATATTTTTCCCATTCTTTCTTATGTTGTGAACCGATAGTCATAAGTGACATACTTATGTCATACTCCTTCAAGATTTCTAGAGCCTCATTTGCCCAATTACTTCCAATGTCTTTACAGTTTGTTCTAAAAATAATCTTTTCATTAATCTGTCATTTTCTAACTTAATAATGTATTGCAATAACATTAACTTTTTATAACATATTCTATCTTTCATTGGTATTATTCCACTTTCTATTCTTAGTGCCTCTATAGTGGTGTCTTGCTGTGCGCTTCGAGTATCCTTCTCGACAACATTCATTTTGGAAATCCTCTACTATTTTTTTCTTTTCCTTAGTCAGATTAGTCTATATCTATGACTAATGAACAAAATTTTGGAAACTATGCGATGGAAGCACGTGTTAAACTTTATGAATGCACTGTAGTGCCGTCACTACTAAATAATAGCGAACCTTGGACTAATCTGACTACACTACAGTGCATTCATAAAGTTTAACACGTGCTTCCATCGCATAGTTTCCAAAATTTTGTTCATTAGTCATAGATATAACTTCACTCATCATAAATCGACCTTTATCTGTTCTTTGTTTTATCACTTTTTTATATCTTCCTTTTTCACTTAATATCTCGTCTAATTATGTATATTTACTACATCTTTTTATTATTTGATCTACGAGAAGAATATGTTTTTCTTTGCTATTTAATTGGGCCTCCAAATTTTATTTCCAATATATTTTTCTTCACATTAAATTGTAGCAATTTTTCTTCAGCCAGCCTAGTACACGCTTGACCCATTTTTGTCATGGTCTCCCAATTTCCAATTCCCAGGATATCATCAGGAGTAGATAATAGGGAATCTCCCTATTATCTACTCCTGATATCATCCATATACAAAAGAGGCGTGATTTCTATCGAGTTCCCATACATATAGACCGGTGTACCATTGTTGATGAGTACAGATGAGATGACTGAGATTGTATGCAATCCCCCATTTTTGTCATGGTCTCCCAATTTTCAATTCCCAGGATATCATCCATATACAAAAGAGGCGTGATTGCTATCAAGTTCTCTATCGCGCGCTCTACGAGCTCGGCTATTCAGCATAATTGAAAATATCACATGACATATGCTAAATAAGCAAATACCCTGGTATGTAAAATGTGTATTTCTCCCTGGTGCAAAAATCGTTATGAATACGCTCTTGATACAACTAAACACATTCCTACTTATTGCGTATTTTTTGTTTCTGTTAATGTTTCTGTATCGCTCCATCTCCAGAAAGCGGGTTGTTGCTACCTTTATCTCTCGCTGACAGCAATATGTAAGGAAATAGCACATCGCCGCAAAAGCGAAGAATGAAATTTGCATATAGCGTTCGAGAACCCGCGCCAACCGCATGCACACCGTCTCGTGCCCCGTCACCTATGCCCCCCCCCCCCTGCCTCGTGCACCCACCGTCGCCGCGCCGACCGTACCTCGTCTGAATTCTAAGCGTGTGCGACCAGTTTTCGACCGTAAGGGGTTTGCCGACGACTCGAACACGCGAAGCGAAACCTAAAAAGACGACGGCGGCGGCGGCGGCGGCAGCACACAAGTGGTCGCTTGCTCCATAGATAGATAGGAGCGGAGGCTATGGGCCGCTCACAGGCGCACGTAGTGTTACAGAGCCTATGCCATGCAACAGCAGCAGCAATAACAACAACAGCAGCAGCAACAACAACAAAACCAACAACAGCAGCAGTAGCAGCAGCAGCAGCAGTAGTAGTAGCAGTAGTAGTAGTAGTAGCAGCAGCAGCAGCAACAACAACAACAACAACAACAACAACAGCAATAGTAACAGCAGCAGCAGCAGCAGTAGCAGCAGCAACAACAACAACAACAACAACAACAACAACAGCAACAGCAGCAGCAGCAGCAGCAACAGCAGCAACAGCAGCAGTAGCAGCAGCAACAACATCAGCAGTAGCAGCAACAGTAGCAGCAGCAGCAACATCAGCAGTAGCAGCAGCAGCAGCATCGATCAGCAGTAGCGCCTTACGATTCTTAATTGGCATTTATTCGTATATACTTATTGCGACACCCCATGCCGGGTAGTATTGCGACAACCCATGCGGGGTAGTGAGATTCCTCATCCTGCTCCCCAGCACGCGGCTTCCTGCTTCCCTGTCCGTACAGCTCAATGTTCCTAACTTTGGAGAGAAAGAAGGCAGAGGAATGAGAGAGAAAGAGAGAGAGAGAGAGAGAGAGAGAGCGAACATGCGCGCGCATGCACGCGCGCACACAGATAGAGAAGTATACATGGGGTAGAGGGTAGACGGCGACAGAGGGAGAGAGAAAGGCAGAGGAATGTGTGTGTGTGTGTGTGTGTGAGAAAGAGAAAACTAATCACGAGAAGGATGTGTAGAGTACAGTAGCGCACCTTTCTACAACACTGCAATGAGGTGGTGTAGAGGAGGATCAGGAGAAGAAGGTAGCGTAATAGAATGCAGAAGCGGATTTTTCGACAACACTTCAGCGTGTTGGTGGTGTGGAAGAGGATGAGCAGGATAAGTGGGAGAAGAGGGAGGAGGAGGAGAAGGAAGGAGAAGAAAGAAGGTGGATGAGGAGGAGGCGGGGACGAGGCACAGAAACACCCCGTGTCTGTAGGTAGCCGTGATTGAGGTTGTTTCTGGAGAAGGAGAAGGAGAATGAGGAGGAAGAAGGGAAGAAGAAGAAAGTTGATGAGGAGTAAGAGGAGTAGGAGGAGGAGGAGGAGGGAACGAGGCACAGAAACACTCCGTGTCTGTAGGTAGCCGTGATTGAGGTTGTTTCTGGAGAAGCAGAAGGAGGAGGAGGAGGAAGGGAAGAAGAAGAAGAAAGTTGATGAGGAGTAGGAGGAGTAGGAGGAGTAGGAGGAGGAGGAGGGAACGAGGCACAGAAACACCCCGTGTCTGTAGGTATAGTTGAGGGCGCTCCTGGCGCTACTCCAGGGTTGACGCGTCGCTCACCCCGAATCGCTAAAATACGCCCGCTGCAAAAACCCCGGTGATTTATTAATAACTTGGCAAAACAAAATTGACAAAATCAGCCGACTAGCTATTTGCCGTTTGTGGTAAAAACGAATTTCCCACACTACGAGCAGGTTGGCCTTGCGCTGTAGCGTAACCCGTTGAAGAAACATTCCGAACTATAACGTACAAATACAGAACGACAGTATAGTTGAGGTTGAGGGCGTTTCTCGCGCTACTCCGGGGCACAGGCACTTGAAGCGTTTCAATAAAATATAATGCTAATGGTAGGGGCACACGAGCGTATTTTATCGCCCGATCGCGGCGAATTTTAAAATCGCTCGAAAATTTCGCTCGTGTGCCCGTTTACGTCGACGCCGATTTTAATCGCCCGTACGAATCGCCCGTATCAAAAATGTTAGATATTTTCGGCTGATTATTTACGCCGG
>NW_014577614.1:0-7500 GCF_000485595.1 Priapulus caudatus
TTGCGTTGCTTAACAGACGCAAAAGGAGAAAGATGATCAACAACCGTCCAGTCAATGGTGCACTGTCCATCTAGTCGGTGCACAATCTGTTCCCCGCGTTCCAACGTAAGTTCATGCTGTGTCCATGTCGCAGTCAGCACATGCTGTTCCATCCACTACAGCCACATGCTGTTCCATCTACCTAACAGCAACACGTGCTGTTTCGCATCCAGCTTACAGCACATGCTGTTCCATCCAGTGGGCAAAACACAACCTGGTTCCATCCAATATACGCGCATTACCATGCTGCGGAAGGTAGTGAAGATGCCACGAAAATATGGCGGACTATCCAGACTGAACATTGTAACACTTGTAGTTGAAGCAGCTTATTCTAGTTGTGAGTTTTGTTTAGACTATATATACAGTTCGTAGTTTCGTAGAAAGTTTGTTGACGTTAGAACGTTGATTAGTCAGGCATCGCGTTTTGTTAATGGCTGTGCGCTCCAGTAATCATTTATGTTTGTCTATTACCCTGTTACGTCATAGGTACTGTCGTGACATTTGCAGATATCATGTATTCACGTACAAGGCCGTACGCAGGAAGCTTTTCTGTAGGGGGGCAAATACGCAGGAAATTTTCCTGTAAGGGCGGGCAAAGGTACTCCCAGCGCGCCTCTATTGCCCCTATTTGTCCCATTAAAGGCATACTCTGTAAATCTCTAGGGGGGGCAACTGCCCGCTGCTGGCCCCCCCCCCCCCCCCGCTGCGTACGGCCTTGTTCACGTACATAGTAACTGACAACTCGCTAAACTGAGGTACCATATTATCTATATGCAATAGAAATAACAAACAAGCATTTGAAACCGTAACGACTTAATATCTAGCATCAAGTATATGCTGTCTTTATTAGCTCTCACAACATGTTTATCAAGCATATGGAAAGAGGAGATGTAACAGATTGAATGCATACTCGTAGTTATGACGTCACGCGCACTCGTTGTTATTCTCCACTCAGGTTCAAGTAATAAATTGGGCCCGGGATATTCTCTCTCTCTGGACTCCCCATGGCCGTAAAACAGTGTCACGCCTTTTACATATACGATATGTCGCTGCGGTACCCTGCATTGTCCCACCGTACCCTGACTTTCAGACGCGACTGATGTCGTAATACATACACTCTGTCAAGTTACCACATCACATAGAAGAAACCTCAAAACATCGCAATCCAATAAAAATGTATGCTATGTTTGACTTTCTTTTTCTTTTTCTTTTTTTTAAAACGAAGAGCTAGCTTTGCGAAAACGAAGGGCTGAAAGTCAGGGTACGGTGGGACAATGCAGGGTACGCAGCGACATATCGTATAGTACCCCGAGGTACTTTCCGATATATCGAACCGTACCCAGCTAGCTAGGGTAGGCTACCCTCCGATAGTACCCTGGGGGACATAGACCCTATCAGCTAGAGTATGTGTCAAATCCTATTTGTTTTAGTTTTTGAAGCAATGTTTTGTGGGATATGCTGTCAAAAGCTTTGCTTAATTCAAGAAATGCGGTCGCTACAAATTTGTTATTGTCCAAATTGTGCCTCCAGTACTCTATAGTCGTAATTAGTGCGTCAGTGGTACTGTGATTTTTCCGAAAACCAAATTGCTTTTTGTATAGTAGGGAGTTTCTTTTTCGGTAATCGCAGATTTGAGTGTATAATACTTTTCCTAGTAACTTACCAAAACAATGAACTATTGAGATAGGTCAGTAGTTCTCTGGATTATCTCTATCTCCTTTTTATGTACGGGTGTGACGTTAGCAGTTTTGCAAATTTCAGGAAATTCACTCCTCATTATCATTAATTTTGGTTACATATATGTATGTGATATGAGGTGTGATGATATTTGTATTCATCATTAATACTGACATGGGTATTTCTGAAGGACCAGACGACTTTTTCGAGTTCATTTGTTGTAAAATGTTTAATATTGTCACTTCACTAACAGCTTGGAATGAGAATGATGTGTTAGTATATGCTGACTTGAGCAATTTTTTATTTTCTGTAGATAGTGCAGGTATGGGGTTACTAAATTTACCCATGTCTAAGAATTTTGAATTTAATATGTTGGCTATGTCTTTTAAGTCTGTGATGATAATGTTATTAGATTTGATTTCATGTATATAGCTCTTTTTATTTCCACATCTGTTAAGCGTTTCATTAATGAGTTTCCATTTATCTTTTGGCCATTTTGCCTCATTACTTTTGTTTTTGTAGTATTTGTTTTTTGCCTTGGAATTAAAGTTATTAAATCGATTTCGATTTTTTTTGTAGTCAACATAATCTTCATGTTTCATGCGCATCTCATGTTTCATGCGCGTTTCATGCGCATATGTTTTTTATGCGCTCCTTTTTTCTGCACCTGTAGACTGCGTAGCTCTGGATTGAACCAGGGGGTGTCTTTTGTGGTCTTTTTTATTGGCGCCCATAGTTTTTTAATGTGTCGCATTGGAGCATGTATATCTAGACAGTATTGTAGATCCCCTCCCAATTCATTTTTTGTAGGTCTGATATGAAGTGTTCTGCTGTAACGTTTTTTTATATCTCTTGTAGTAGACAGTTATTTGAAATATAATACTGAACATATACATGAGCATATTTGAGAGAATTAGAGGTACCTGTGGTCCTGTTGTAGGGTAGCATCAACAATGAGTTTTAATCTTGCGATATACAACGTCTATTCAACGTTGAAACTGACGTTATTTTAACGTTAAATATTGGTCGATATTATATGCAACCACACGCGTGTCGCGTTGGCTTGCCACCTGTCGGTATCGGACAGATAATTTAGTGAGCCGTGTCTCTCGTATTCCATTTGCTGCGGGGGCGCGTCGTCATCGAAAAAAACTATATAGATGCTGCCATCACACTAATAACAATTTATATGTTGGACGAATATAGAATTTATTCGCAACCACAATTAACACACACACACGCGCGCGCGCGCACGCGCGCATACACACGCACGCACACACACACACGCTCGCACGCACGCAGGCACGCACGCACGCACACGAGCACGCACGCAGGCACACACACAGGCACGCACGCCCACACGCAGGCACACACGCAGACACACAGGCGCACACGCAGGCACGCACACAGGCACACACGCAGGCAACGTTTAGCAAACGTTTGTAAAAATAAAACTTAACGTAAGTAAACATAACTTTATTAGAAACGTTTTACGAACGTTGAGAAAACGTTTTATTAATACCAACCCATAAAATAACCATTTAAAAACGTTGCGAAAACGTTATGTCTTAGCTGGGTATCATTGCCTTTGGACATGTGACAGCACATGAATCTGACTCGAAGTACACTACTCTGTTTTTATGAACTGTCTGTTTTACATCTCAAGATATTATACTTTTTCATTTACTTCTTGGATATTGCGATCATGTTTTGATGATCTTTGCGTAAATGCTAGAGGCCCGTGGTTCACGGGCCGCAAATGGCTAGTATTTATATTATTTCACATGCATCAGACTTTATTTCATTGTTTGATCCTGCTGTTTAAGAGTAAAATTTATTTTTTATAATGATGTAAAACGAAATGTTCTTTTCTGGTTCAATTTCAGATTTCCAAAAAGTGATCACACTCTTCGTAAAAAATGGTTGGTGAACATGAGAAGAGACCATCAATGGGCACCAAGCCCACATGATACATTATGCTCAGACCACTTCGAGGAGAAGCATTTTGATCGAACTGGCCAGACAACGCGGCTTCGCTCAGATGCCGTGCCAACATTGTTCAACTTTCACCGACATCTCTTGAAGGTACGTTGTAAAGAATTTGATACAAAACAAAGTGCAAAGTTAGATGAATTCTAAAAATTTATGGGAAGTGCAGATAATAGAAGTGACTAATGTAAATGAAGGTCAATACTTATTCAATCAATTTAATTTGGATTTGAATTATAGGTGTACATACATGGTGCTTTTGACCCAGTGTTTAAATAAACAGCAGTAAAATAGCCCTTAAATCCAATGTATGACATTGAGCCATTGGCACATGGTAAAAATCAAATTGATTTTTTTCCCTTTTTTTCGTTGGTAGAGTATCATGTGAAATGTACATACTAATGTTTTCTCACCAGCCATTTGAAAGTTACAAGTTATTCGGAAGAATTTTACCAACGTTTCTGTTGTTTAATTGATAGTGTATTAAACCCATTAGTTATTGAACTAGATTAGTTTGAGAAAAAAATTGCATAACCAATAGCTTTAAAGGACACAGGACACGGAACCAATAGGCATTCTTATTATGATTTATGTTTCAAGTCATTTGTAATTCTTTTATTAGAATCCATTTTGAATATTATTTGTTGCTCTGTTTCTCAAGCCTTAACAAGGATTATCGTTGTTCAGAGCAACTTTTGTATAATACAATTTGAATACCTTTTGAGAAACCTCTATTCTAATTTATTTCCTAAATATTTTGATGAGGTGCGTGCTAGGACTGCGTGCCCTTTCTCCCGTAGTTCAGTAAGGGTTAAAATTAGTTTGTTTAGGGAATGGAGTGCCTTTTGGTAATTATATTGTCAATTCTGCGTAAATGTACATATTATTTTTATTTGTCAAACTTAGTGTTATGTAATCTCAACGTCTTTATTTATAATAACACTTGTAATAAATACTCTTTTGTTCTTCTCTTTTTGCAGTCTGTTAAGCAACGCAAGCCACCCTTTCCTCGACATTCTGCCCATCCACAACCAGAACAACAGAATGATACCCCCAACCCAATCATTCATGAGTCTTTGACTGAAGGGCCAGAGTGTGACACACTGGCACACACTTGTTTATCAACCCCGGCCAGACCTGTCCCACAAGACATCGCCAGACCTGTTCCACAAGACATCGCCAGACCTGTTCCACAAGACATCGCCAGATCTGTTCCACAAGACATTGCCAGACCTGTTCCACAAGACATCACCAGACCTGTTCCACAAGACATTGCCAGACCTGTTCCGCAAGATATCGCCAGACCTGTTCAACTAGACATCGCCAGACCTGTTCCACAAGAAATTGCCAGACCTACGCTTACTGTCCCAAAAACGCCCACAGAGAGATATAACCCTCATCCTTATCACACGTACATTCATGAAAGCCCAAGGAGCGTCAAGCAAAAACTCGACAAGATGTACGACCAGATGTCCACCATGAGGAACCGACTAAAGACATCCCATACCAAATCACGCAGACTAAAGAAAAGAGTAGCTTCTTTGAAGAAAGTTGTCAAGACACTAAAAGCGAAAAACTTGCTGTCAGAACGTGGTCTTGAAATGTTGGAGAAAAAATGCGATGTGCCAGGAGAAATTATGAGGAGACTTGCTAAATCTAAAGACAAAGATAGCACTTGCTTACCTACAAGATGAGCCAAGATCATCTTGAGTTATTTTTCTGCGCCATTCGTTCATCTCTAGGATGCAACAACAACCCAACAGCTCGTGAATTCTCGACCTCGTACAGAAAGATGCTCATTGGACATGAGGTCGAAGGACTTACTTACTTACTTATCCTCTTCACTCCCAGTGGAGCATAAGGCCACAACAGAACTTTGCCATGCTGTACAGACTTTAGCCAGCATCTCTGCTGTGCCCCAGGTCAGCCCCATTTCCTTCAGCTCCGCCTCGACGGTCCGGCACCAGGTGGTCTTTGGCCGTCCTCTTTTTCGTTTTCTTTGGGGTGTCCAGCGTAGTGCCTTTTTTGAGCTAGTGTTGTCCGGCATTCTGAACACATGCCCAAGCCATCTGAGTCTGCATTGTTTGGTCTCCTCAACAGTGCAGAATGAACTCGTCTTCTTCAGTAGTTCTTGGTTTGTGATCGTTTTTGGCCAGAAGATCCTACATATGCGCCTGAGGCTGCCATGGTGGAAGGACGAAAGAGCATTCATATCCTCCTTGGTTATCCTCCAGCACTCACTTCCATACAAAAGGACGGACTTGACATTACTGTTGTACAGTCTAACTTTTGTTCTCGGAGTGTAATGACTTGACTTCCAGATGTTGCTAAGACGACAGAATGCTGTGCGAGCCTCGAGATCGAAGAAGTTGGAGGAAATTGCATTGCCCAAGACAACACTGCAATACTTCACGCGTGGGCAGTGAGAGGAAGAAAAGCATCGAGCTTATAACTATGATGAGAGTGATCTACTCTTGATCCGGAAGTATGATTTGTCAACTAGAAGTCTTGCAAGTACAGAACATGACTATGCTGACATCCCAGACATCAGTGAGCTATCTCCCTACAAGAAGTCGGTTATCCCATACATAGGTGGTTATGCAGCAGGGTAAAAAAATACACAGGAGCGATAAGCGATTCGCTCTTCAAACCTCCGAAATCGCTCCCGTGAGGCTCAAAATAGCTTTCTATAAAAATTTTGACGAGAGCTATTTTTTCCACAGACTTTTGAAAAATAGCTCCCGTGAAAAAAAGTAATTTTTCCCTGGTATGCAGTGAGAATGACTTTTTGTGAGTTTTTGTCTTGTGACGAATGTGCTGCTGCTCTCACGACCGGTTGGGTAATGGAAGGAAGCTTGTTAGAAACGAAGAACAGGGGTGGGTTGATGAGACCATCGTCGGATGTAGTGAAGGTATGCGAAGCAACCGAAAGATGTCTGCAGCAACTTCTGAAGGTGACCGGAGGCAATCTCCCCCAGTCATCCCACCTCCCTCATGCTTTGTTCTCAGCGGTTCTAGGAGAAGTTGGACAGCTGAATATATTTAGCTCACTGTCGGAACATATATGTTTGATTCCCCAGCAGACTGCAACCACATCTTTCTCTTCGTCAAGAAGGTTTTGTTTCTTACTTGAAGATCCTCATGCACTACCTTGCCAAACACATGACTGAGATCATCAACGGTCCAACTGTTTGAAAGGAATAATTATTGTTAAAGTTGATCTTGTTTAAGCATCAACGAATCATTAATTATGGCCCATTTTACAGAGTGTATACTGCATTACAATAGTGTTTTCCCTTTCAATGTTCAATTTTACCTTGTATAGATACAGCGTTTGAAGTTTCCATCATATACAGTATTGCCAATATTTAACTTGCCATTTTGTGATTATACTGTTTTCATTATGCATTGATCAGTCAATTTTGAAATAAAGTGTATAAAAAAGTATATGTAACAATTCTGTCAAGCCTAGTTTTTAAAATGTGCTAGAGTGTTAGCGCTAGAGTGCTAGAGTGCTAGAGTGCTAGAGCTATGTGCTAAAATGTTTAAGTGTAGAGTTACCGGACGCGCTGCTCCCAGGCTACGCGTCCGCTCATATATTTCTTACTTGAATCAAACTATATTTTTTCAGTAAAAAACAATAAACAATACGTTTTTACCATAATATTACTTACCTTTAGGTATTTTATAAAAAAAATGTGTTTGTGTAACGTTTGAAGCAATAGTAAATCCAGTAAAATCAACGATTTGAAAGGGGGCGTGGCCTAATCGTGAATATCAGCTTATCAAGCCTAT
>NW_014577614.1:13128-14674 GCF_000485595.1 Priapulus caudatus
GTGTGTGTGTGTGTGTGTGTGTGTGTGTGTGTGTGTGTGTGTGTGTGTGTGTGTGTATAAATATAGAGTAACGAGCGGAAGCGGATAGCGCGCAGAGCTGCATCAGTCTTGGACGGTCGCCGCGCCCCTCATGCTTCCTGTGCGCGGATGTTATGGAGGAGGTTACGTCCATGTAACGTGGCCATGTAGCTGCAAATAGATGACAACGGATGCACACGCGCGCACTTTCACACGCACGCGCCCACATGCACGCAGACACACGCACACACACGCGCGTAAACGCAGCCATGCACAAATGCGTGCCCTAACACACACACACGCACGCGCACACACACGAGCCACACCCAGGGGTTTTAGGAAACAAGGGAATAGGAGCATTAACTTTCAGGTAACAGGGGATATTGTCGAATTATTTTCAGGAAACAGGGGATCTCTGATTTTCCATCTTTGTGATTTTTTTTCAGTTTTCTGAGACTGTTAAGTAAACTTAAATATACAATAAACTTTCAAGTATTTCAGGGTTATCTCAACATAGTGTGCTGTAGGAACCATTAGCGTCCACAATTATAGGTCCTTTCTCACTCCAGTCTGAATAATTTTTGGGATCGTATAGGAATACAAGGTAAAAACATTTTAGGGAACAAGTTATTTTATTAATGGGGAACAAGGGAGAAAATGCATAAACACACACACACACACACACACACACACACACACACACACACACACACACACGCACACACACAAAGACATTGTTTAAGCATGTCCTTATTTTTAGTAAACTGCCAGTTAACGCTGTACAAAACTAAACTGCAGCGCATTCGTTAATAGAGACTATAACGCTAATGTGGAACCTCTGTTTTTAACGGTATCCTTCTAACATACGATGATGGGTGCCCATCGCGTTGTATATACACAGGAATTTCAAGGCGCGCGTGCGCCGACAGACGCATTCCATAGCAACCATTAACATACTTTGATTAATTACTCAAATAGGCGTCCTTATATAGAGTTTCGTCCGCCAACAAAGAACATAGCGACGTTACTCGCGGAAATAGGTTTCCGACCTTTGTGCAAACCGTTGCGACAAAGGTTCGATAAACATTTCAGCGACACTGACTTCCTCGGCGAATACTTGGCGGCGGAGAGCGCATGCGCAGTGCACAGAGCGGCTGCCGTTCTATTGACTCTGCGGGAGTGAAATACGATGGGCGGCTCGCCTCGACATTAACTCATTACGATGCTAAAATGAATGATGTTTTCCGTGTTATGTGAACGTCGCGCTGGCTAGTAACTAATTATGCGTTTAACTGCCGCATGCGGCGGCAGCGGAATGCGTGTAGTAATGCGGAACGCAGATATGTTCGCTGATTATCCTCAGATTCCCGTAGGAGCAAATACTAGCAGTTTGTTAGCGTTGGAAATAAGTGAAGAGAAAGGGAAGGTATATGTTCGAAACATTAGTGTATTAGTGTGTGTGTGTGTGTGTGTGTGTGTGTGTGTGTGCGTGCGTGCGTGCGTGCGTGCGTGCGTGCGTGCGTGCGTG
>NW_014577614.1:14699-15933 GCF_000485595.1 Priapulus caudatus
GTGTGTGTGTGTGTGTGTGTGTGTGTGTGTGTGTGTGTGTGTGTGTGTGTGTGTGTGTGCGCGTGTGTGTGTTTGCAGGATGTAATAGAGCGCAATGTTATCGCAGACAAGCGTGAGCCCGGGCGGCGAGGAAAGCCCTCCATTATACAGCGCCGTATTTCGCATGCGGGTAGAACAAGGCGCGCGTGTTTGTTTTTGCGTGCTGCTAGCATGTTTACCTATCGAATCCACGCTTTAAACGCACCCGAGGGCCGCGCATGCTCACTGTCCGGGTAGCTATATAGCTATTCGCCGTCGCGGTGGTGCCGCGGGCTGCGCTGTTCTAGGTCAGACGGGCCTCGCATAGCGTGTATCATCGCCGTCTTAGCTTTCAACTGAAGCGTCTCTCCATATCCTTGCAGGCATTGAACCCTGGGAATATCACGCGCGCCAGCTTTTGGCAGATAGCACGCTCGCGGCAGACGGCATCTCCATGTTCTCGCTTGGCGCGCAAAAAATCACCGTCACAAGGCGAACGGCTAAATAGCTCGCGCGATCGAACGTTGTTGCTTCGTCGTTTAGTTTTAACGGCGCCGTATATTATTGGTCCGACGTTCGCTGATGCAGAACTATCGCCTGCCTACACGCGCAGTATACAAGCTGTCGTCTCGGCGAATGTACGCGGCGCATATAATGGCTTCTGTGTAAGTTCACGGTGAACGCGGTGCCGCAGAACTAGGCTAAACAGTGCATACTTGTACATCCTAGACAAGATGAGCGATGGGTGAGGGGTAAGGAGTGTGTGGGGAGGGGAGGGCATGACCTGATCACGTCAGCTGGCTGAGAGAGATTACATTGCCGCTTATGTGTTTGTATATTATCGCCGGCTCGGTGTTCGCACTTTCGTTGAGTTTGCTTCATCCTCCTTCCACCTGTCTCCCCGCGTGCCTGCATCTCTATCGTTCGCTGATGCCGCCGGTGTAGCATAGTATACATCCTCCTATAGCACACGTCCCCTCTATTATTATTATTATTACCTCCGCCAGGGGCGTGGCGGATGTTATGTTTTCACCGGCGTGCCATTGAGTGTTGGTTTGTGTGTGTGTGTGTGTTACCATGCACGTTTCAGTTTACTTCCGCTAGGTGCGCTGGCTGTAGACTTACAAACACAGGCTAAGGGGCAACCACAGTCCTCCCCCACCTGCACGCTCGCACTAATCCGGATACAATTAATTATTTAATTAATTAATTAATT
>NW_014577614.1:22975-27606 GCF_000485595.1 Priapulus caudatus
GGTGCATAACTGATAGATATATGCGGAGAGCGAGAGGGTGCATAACTGATAGATATATGCGGGGACAGAGAGGGTGCATGACTGATAGATATATGCGGAGAGCGAGAGGGTGCATGACTGATAGATATATGCGGAGAGCGAGAGGGTGCATAACTGATAGATATATGCGGGGACAGAGAGGGTGCATGACTGATAGATATATGCGGGGACAGAGAGGGTGTACGACTGATAGATATATGCGGGTAGAGAGAGGGTGCATAACTGATAGATATATGCGGGGACAGAGAGGGTGCATGACTGATAGATATATGCGGAGAGCGGGAGGGTGCATAACTGATAGATATATGCGGGGACAGAGAGGATGCATGACTGATAGATATATGCGGGGACAGAGAAGGTGCATGACTGATAGATGTACACGTGGAGAAGGGGTGCATGACTGATAGATATATGCGGGGAGAGAGAGAGTGCATGACTGATAGATGTGTGAACGGAAAGAGAGAGGGTGCACGACTGATAAATATAGGCGGGGGGAGAGAGGGTGCACGATTAATGCTAATAGATGTAGGCGCTGTGAGAGGCTGAGCACTGCGTTGATGGCTGTGTTTTCATGCTACGCATCTATCTAAACGGATGTTCAAACAGAGCCAGTCTTGTACGGCGCTCGACGCGGAAGCAGGTTTTACATGACGGGCGGAATGCCGTGTGTACATTGCCCGTAGTTAATGACAGAAGCCTGATTGTAATTAACGCAATTTTCGAACTTTAGCTTCTATAAAATTTAGATAGAAACCGCCCGGGCTTTTTCACGGTTTCGAATTCTGTCGAATGTTAGCATGGTTTGTTCAAGGAAGGGGTTTCGCTGGAACTCACATGGTCTTCTAATGATCATTGGTGTTAATCACGTACGTGAAATCCTATATGGTCCTAATTGGCTCTCGGCAGTATTTCCCAATATCGAACGTTCCGGAAACATCGCTAAATTGCTTCGAAAGACTGCCATGGTCAGGTTTATCGACGTGTCTTCCGGCGCATAGAGATCTTTGTTTGCATTGCAGTGCTAATATGAAAATGGCCCACATTTCGCACCACACCGGTTGTGACAATCGCCTCTAGCGTACGTCACTGCTGATCACTCGCCTTCTATCCGTCAGAACTGACTCGTACACACACACGTGTTCCGGCGACAGTCCGCTTGCATGGGCACCGCCGTGTAGTAGTGTGGCTGTGTAGCTGTGTTACGAGAAGTGACCTGCATACTATACTGCAACTATACCAGTGGCGTATTCAGTAATTAATAAACAAGAGGCGAAATGTACCTGGGCTGCCGAAGGCAGCCCCGTTTGCCGTAGGCACGCCAGCGCTAGGGGGGTGAGGGGGCATGCTCCTCCAAAAAATTTTGAAATATTTAAGCCATTTTCCTGCAATCGGAAGCATACTCTAGTCTAAGCCATTTTCTGATGTCTGATGACACTATCTCATCCCAAGACTCAACCCTACAATTTAGGATTTTAAACACTTTTCATGACTTTCCAGAAAGCGTACACACCTGAGGTTAGGTTACTATAGTAAGTAGTAAGTAGTAAGTAGGTTACTATAGGTTTTATTGATTTTTTTCTGGTTTCTGGGCCTGCAAACGGGGGGGAGCGTACGCCGGCTCCGCCCTATTCTGGATACGCCACGGACTATACGACAGCACGCGAATTACACAACGAAATTGCAACCGATAGAAACCGTATACGGCATCAATCAAGGAAAATACCCCCTAATTAGTTCACAAGTACCGCGGACTGTCGCGCATCGATCGTCCACGTTTTGAAAAACGAGAGCCTTCCATTAAATAGACAATCAGATTAATTGTAACTACGTCATAACGTTACATATAGAAAGAGAGCCTCATTCTCGGTCGACGAGCACTCGTTAATACGTCAGCTTTTATCCGGGGAAGTAATTGTCCTCAAATTACTCTTCCCGCCGCGCGGCGCGTCGTTCTCATGTTGCGACGCCGTAGATCGCACAGCAGGACCGACGGGATGTGCTTCAATTACGTTACCATGACTACGCGTAACATTCGACGTGTGTGTATGTATGTATCTCTTCCTCCATATTGATATCTCTCTCTCTCTCTCTCTCTCTCTCTCTCTCTCTCTCTCTCTCTCTTCCTTACTATCTATTCCTTTCCCCAACTCTTTCTATCGCTCTCCGTCTCTGTCGGTCTCTTACTCTTACTATCCCTTGCTATAGGTGCCTACACTATCTACTGTCTTCATCTCATTCTCAAAATCTTCCTACCTATGTTATTATTAGTACTGACTTTCATACCAGCAACTAGCATTCCGGCGATATACGCTAAACTACTTCGTTGTTACCGGAATGCCAGAGCGGACAATGGTCCTTGATCTATTGTGTCTGTGCTTTATTGTGATTAGTGAGTGGCGATTAGACTTGTCACGTGTATATCACCTAGACCATAACAACTGCTAATAATTATTACAAGGACGCGCCTGCTGCTAGTTACGAGCTAGTTACAACAAGGTACGAGCTAGTTACGACAAGGTACGAACTAGTTACGACAAGGTACGAGCTAGTCACGACAAGGTATACGAGCTAGTTACGACAAGGTACGATATAGTCACAATTAACAAGGTACGAGCTAATCACAACAATTAAGGTACGAGTTAGTCACAACAAGCACCAACTGCTGCCTAGTCGCGTTTTGTTTTCCTAGCGATATAATATTAGCGATATAAGGTTAATGCACTTCCACGAAGCTACATTACAATAATATTATGATTTAATGCCATGCACTGTGTCTCCCACACCGCAGCACGTGATTATATATGGTTACATGCTGACGTCACAGCGGGTTTCACACAGTGTGGGCGAAGTGTTTATATAATGAGGCAACAATTTCGAACACTGTGTTTACACATCCTCTTCGCGGAAGCTGGCGAGCTAACCTGTATTCCGCTAACCTGTCAGCACTTGATGTGTTGAAGAGCAGCACCGTTGTGCACCGGCTGTGCTGGATAATCATTCATACAAAATTTTCCGTCAATATCTAAATCAATCCACCCATTCACTGTTCAGATACCTACGCAAATTCACTATCCTCCCACTTATCCACCCACTCATTCATTTATTCGGCCATGCATTCTTCCATCCATCCATCCACTCGCCCGACCGACTGGTCACCTGTTCGGTTAGCCGTCCGTCCTTCCATCCAAACATTCGTGTATATATTATAGTATGCATTTAGTTGTGTATTCTCTCACGCGCACTTCTATGTTTGCCGAGGGCACACATACAAACACACACGTACGCGCATTCACACATGCGAACATACACGCGCGCGCACACACGCACACGTGCACATAATGCACACGTGCACACGTGCACACACGCACGCACAGACACACACGCACGCACACGTGTACAGACACACACACGCAGACACACACGCATACGCGCACAGACACGCACGCCCCCACACACACGCACGCACACGCGCACACACACGCACGTACAGACACACATGCACGCATGTCAGTTAGTGAGCGTTGGAGGGCAGTGAGGATTGACGAAGCCTGTAACACGGCGCCGAAATGTTTACCGTAGGCTACGGCGTAGCCAGACGATAGTCGGAAGATAGAAGGAGCACGCGGGTAAAGATGGTTCACTGCTGATAAATGTATGAGGGGAGCTAAAGAGGAAGCACGATGGGAGAGAGGGTTCACGGCCGATAGATGTATGCGGGGAGAGAGGCGGTTAATACATCTGCACGGGGAGAAAAACGGTGACAGTTGTTTGATGGCAGAGAGACGGTTGATAGATATATGCGGGGAGAGAGAGGGTGCACGACTAATAGATATATGCGGGGATAGAAGGTGCATGACTGATAGATGTGTGAAGGGAAAGAGAGAGGGTGCATGACTGATAGATATATGCGGGGAGAGAGGGTGCATGACTGATAGATGTATGCGGGGATAGAGGGTGCATGGCTGATAGATGTACACGGGGAGAGAGGGTGCATGACTGATAGATGTACACGGGGAGAGAGGGTGCACGACTAATAGATATATGCGGGGATAGAGGGTGCATGAGAGAGGGTGCATGACTGATAGATATATGCGGGGAGAGAGGGTGCATGACTTATAGATATATGCGGGTAGAGAGAGGGTGCACGACTAATAGATGTACACCCCTCTCTCTTGCATGACTGATAGATATATGCGGGTAGAGAGAGGGTGCATGACTGATAGATGTACACGGGGAGAGAGGGTGCACGACTGATAGATATATGCGGGTAGAGAGGGTGCATGACTGATAGATATATGCGGGTAGAGAGAGGGTGCATGACTGATAGATGTACACGGGGAGAGAGGGTGCACGACTAATAGATATATGCGGGGAGAGAGAGGGTGCATGACTGATAGATATATGCGGGGAGAGAGGGTGCATGACTGATAGATATATGCGGGGAGAGAGAGGGTGCATGACTGATAGAGATATGCGGGAGAGAAGGTGCATGACTGATAGATATATGCGGGGAGAGAGAGGGTGCATGGCTGATAGATATATGCGGGGAGAGAGGGTGCATGACTGATAGATATATGCGGGGAGAAAGAGGG
>NW_014577614.1:27616-29422 GCF_000485595.1 Priapulus caudatus
GGGGAGGGGAGGGCATGACCTGATCACGTCAGCTGACTGAGAGAGATTATATTGCCGCTTATGTGTTTGTATATTATCGCCGGCTCGGTGTTCGCACTTTCGTTGAGTTTGCTTCATCCTCCCTCCACCTGTCTCCCCGCGTGCCTGCATCTCTATCGTTCGCTGATGCCGCCGGTGTAGCATAGTATACATCCTCCTATAGCACACGTCCCCTCTATTATTATTATTATTATTATTATTATTTTATTTATTCATGTTGCGCTTTTTTACATAAAATGATCAAAAGCGCAGCACATCCATATCGAAAACGACTGAACAATCTACATTGCACATTGGGCATGTCTAGCAGGTAGTGTCATTATTGTGACTCGAACCCATGCACAATGTAGAGGGGGCGTGTGCTATAAAGGGGATGCATAAGGGTAATGGGATGCATAATAGTTTTAGGTGGGAGTCGGTTGGAGTCGTGATCAGGGTCAAGCTGTTTGGTGCGCGTGTTCTGAAATATTATTTACTTGCTGAACACAACTCTGAGGTTGTATTCAGAGCAACAAGAAGAGATTCATTGTATCAACAAGGTGGTAATCTGAGCTTTCTATTTCAAATCCTAAATTACATTATATATACACTCTAGTGTAACAAGCCAATTCGTGATCATTGGTTGTAAAAGTTGTAAAAGTAAAATGATCACTGTTGTTGATAGTGGTTGTGAAAGCCACAGACGTCACAGTGTGGTCGTAAGCAACTGCTACACCGGAGCCGGTCGTCAATGGCGTCGGCGTACGTAGCTCTCCCAGGAGTGTCGGCGTTCGTGCTGGACAGCCAGGGAGCGTGGCCTGCTCAACGAGTTATGCGTAGATATCAGGAGTAGATAATACCTATTATCTACTCCTGGCAGATATGCTGTAATGTAGTAGATATAGGGCAGACGCTAATTCGTCATAATATGTCACTAGTTATAATGGCTACGCGAAGTACGCATCTAACGTCAAACGACGTCCTATCTAGTATATTATCATGAACTATAATGTTTTTTGTGTATCTTTCTTTTCATATCTATGTCCCCTACGCCTATTCGATATACATTCGGTTTTTTCCTACCTAATTCTGATTATGGGTCTTTATGTTTATGGTCATGTTCATATTTATGTTTCTTTATGCTCGTGTATATTTTTACGCTTACGATATTTTATAGATACATATTTTATTTATGCCTGTTATTTCTAAGTATGTTACATATTTATATTATATTCTATCATGATCTATATTATATTTTCTTCTATGTTTACGTCCACGTTTCAGTTTGTGCTCTTGATGTTATATAGGAGATATATACGGGCATGTGACGTATATGCAAACTCAGTACCGCGTAGGCGTCAAGTGGAAACGCAGGTCAAGCTCAGCTAATTGAATCCCTCTGCTCTTGGCAGCCGTTGGCAAGTGGCTGCTTTGCTGATCCAAATACACGCGCTGTGTAGACTCCCGCGTGGGCGTGGGGACTGGTGCTTCTCTGCCCGAGCGAAGCGGAGGACCTCTGGGTCAAAGTGTACTAGTAACTGGTTGATGGGCGACGAATTCATGCGGATCTGTGGCGTGATATTGTTGTATTCTACTTGGTGGGTGACGCACGATGTCGGATGTCCGACATCAGTCTTCTCGCTGTTCCTTTCTAGGTGCCTTCACTATCTGCTGTCTTCATCTCTCTCGATATCTCTCTTTTGCTATCTCGTTATTTATCTCTTCCTCCATATTGATATCTCTTTCTCTCTCTCTCTCTCTCTCTCTCTCTCTCTCTCTCTCTCTCTC
>NW_014577614.1:29432-56391 GCF_000485595.1 Priapulus caudatus
GTGGGACAGGATTGACAGAATTAAGTTTTGTGTTCACAAAATTGACTTTTGTGAGACAGAATTGAGTTTTATGCACAAAAGTGAGGTTTGTAAGACATAATTGAGCCCTGTCCTGCATGGCGCCCCGTAACATACACTTTATTCATGTTAAATAACCACAGATTCAAGCTCTATACTCCGCTCGAAACTTTTGCCAGCTAAATGATGCACACTTCTACAGAGTAGTCGGATCCTGTTTCAAAGACAAAAATGGCCGACCGGTCACCATGACGGTGACCACTTGACTGAATGGCAAAATTACACGACAAGAGCAATCTTACTTCTAACGCATTCTAGACGTCCGCGAGGCATCTATCGTGCCTGCACAATGCAAATTAGTAGGCCTACACTCTAGTGCCGAAAAAAAATCAAAAAGGGCATTTTCCAGAGACGAAATGTGGAATTCAATTTGCGGAAGGTTGTATGCCGCCTATATGTGGCGCTCGTATAAGCAAACGCCACGCGGTGAAGATGAGGGCGTTGTAAGGCGGAGAGTACAAGACCATCTTATCATCGTCTACATGTCTGCAGGCAATCGCTGTCACAGACAGCTGCCCGAGGTCAGGAGCTTCGTGACAGAGGCGGCTGAAACTGAGTAAACATCAGCACAAGTGGACCACCCACAAGCCATGTTTGAAAAACCAAACATGCTACGACTGCGTACCCGGCAAAAAACGGGATCGACCAACCACATAGGTTATTGTTACACACCAACTATTATTGGGTACTAAACCAGCTAAAACCAAGGACCCACTAACCTCTTAAAATCCCATACCAGATAGTTCCTGTATCCTATTCTCCTATATCTATCCGCCTGTATTATATTTGACATTTGCAGGTTAAACGAAATGTCTCATGACCTGTTTGTTCGTTCATTTCAAACAAATGAATTGAGAATGAAGATGAAGACATATAGTGACAGGAATGAAAAGCAATGAATCAAGGCTTGGTCCACTTCAAATTCCTTGATCCTGATCAATTCTTTCGATCATAATAGCAAAACTGTTTCTCAAAAGAATTGAGTTCAATTAGATTTTCGTCCTAATAAAATTGTGATAATTAAAGTAAGAAAAATAAGCGAGTAACGTAAATTAAAAATTAAGGAGTAACAACAGCAGCAGCAGTAGCAGCAGCGGCCGCAGGAAGCTTGATTACACAGCGCGCGGGTGACTTTGATGCCGACGTGTCTCATTGTATTGCGTGTTTCAGGTTGCTGCGCGCGCCATGGCGCTGGTAGAAGCACTCACGTGGCAGAACAGCGACGTCGTCCGCAACGCCACCGCGCTGCCGACGTCGCCGTTCGCCGCCGACATCAACGTCACCGAGCCGCCGTCGTCGCGCGCCGTCACCATCACGTCGCCGATCATCACCTTCCTCGCCGGCATCGTCGGCAACATCATCGCGCTCGCCGTGCTGCGTCGCACGCGCGCCGACGTCAGCCGCGGCATCTTCTACGTGCTCGTCGGCGCGCTCGTCGTCACAGATCTCGTCGGCCAGCTGCTGACGACGCCGATTCCGCTGCTCGTCTACGTCAACGGGCTGCGCTGGGTCGGCGGCGACGGCGTCTGCCGCGCGCACGCCTTCGTCATGATGTGCGCCGGACTGATGACGCCAGCAATCGTCTGCACGATGGCCGTCGAACGCTACATGTGCCTCAAGCGGCCTTACTTCTACCAGACGAACTGCACGCGGCGGCGCGCGCGCGTCTACCTCGCCGCACTATGCGCCTTCACGGTGCTGCTGGCTGCCTGTCCGCTGCTCGGCTGGGGCGCCACCGCGCTGCAGTACCCGGGCACGTGGTGCTTCGTTGACTCGTCGGCGAGTCGGCCGGCCGACGTCGCCTACACGTACGTGTACGCGCTCTACACGCTGGCGACGATCGGCGTGACGGTGTGGTGCAACGTCGCTGTCATCGGCGTGCTGCTGAAGCTGCGGCGACGGCGCACGCGCGAGAACTCGCCGTCTGAACAGACGAATTTCGGCGGAGGCGGCGGCAGCGGCGGCGGCGGCGGCGGGAAGCGGCCGCGGGGCGTCGAGATGCAGATGGTCGTGCTGCTCGTCGCCATCACGCTCACCTTCATCGTCTGCTGGTCGCCGCTGATGGTAGGTGGCGCTGCGGGCAAGTGTCATGGCCGCCCGCGCTGATTACTTAATAGTCGCGCTTTTAGTAGTAGCACGTCTGCTGGTCGTTGCCGCTGGTAGGTGGCGCTGCGGGCAATGGCTGCCTCGCGACGTGGTTTTGATGAATACTAATTATTATACACTATCAGGATACCCTGCGTTGCCCGGGAAATAAAGCGCTCAGTTGGCGACCACTTGGTTGAAAGAAAAAATAAAATAAAAATAATCTATCTATCTATCGATCTATCTATTTATCTATCTATCTATCTATCTATTGCTCTCTATCGATCTATCTATCTATCTATCTATCTATCTATCTATCTATCTATTTATCTATCTATCTATCTATATATATCTATCTATCTATATATCTATCTATCTATCTATCTATCTATCTATCTATCTATCTATCTATTTATTTATTTATCTATCTATCTATCTATCTATCTATCTATCTATCTATCTATCTATTTATTTATCTATCTATCTATCAATCTATCTATCTAACTATCTATCTATCTACCTATCTATCTATCTATTTATCTATCTTTCTATCTATCTTTCTATCTATCTATCTATCTATCTATCTATCTATCTATCTATCTATCTATTTATCTATCTATCTATCTATCTATGTATGTATGTATGTATGTATGTATGTATGTATGTATGTATGTATGCATGTACTGATTTGTATGCATGAGTATGTAGTATGTATGTATGTAATGTATGTATGTTTTAAAAAATTTGTTATTTTGTAATGTATGTATGTATGTATGTATGTATGTATGTATGTATGTATGTATGTATGTATGTATGTATGTATGTATGTATGTATGTATGTATGTATGTATCGTATGTATGTAAGTATGGTATGTATGTATGTATGTTAAATGTATGTATGTATGATGTATGTAATGTATGTATGTAATGTAAATGTATGTATTATGTATTATGTATGTATGGTATGTATGTATGTATGTATGTATGTATGTATGTAATGTATGTATGTAATGTAATGTAGTATGTATGTTATCTATGTATGCTATGTATTATGTATTATGTATGTAGTATGTATATATGTAATGATGTATGTATGTATGTATTATGTATGTATGTATGTATGTAATGTATTATCTATCTATCTATCTATCTAGATTCTTTTCTATCTATCTATCTTATCATATCTATCTATCTATCTATCTATCTATCTACTACCATCTATCTATCTAATCTATCTATCTATCTATCTATCTATCTATATATCCTATCTATCTATCTATATATCTTATAATCTAATCTATGCCATATATCTATCTATATCTATCTATGCTATCTATCTATCTATCTATCTATCTAATCTATCTAATATTATAATATATATATATATATATTATCATCTATTTATCTATCTATGCTATCTAGCTATCTTCTAATCTATCTATCTATCTATCTATCTATCTATCTATCCATATCTAATCTATCTATCCTATCTATCTATCTAATCTATCTATCGTATCTATCATCTATCTATCTAATCTATCTAAAATCTAATCTAATCTATCTATCTATCTATCTATGCTATCATCTATCTACTATCTAGTCTTATCTATCATATATATATAATATATAATATATATATCTACCTATCCATCTATCTAACTATCTATCTGTCTATCTATCTATCTATCTATCTATCTATCTATCTATCTATCTATCTATCTATCTATCTATCTATCTATATACTACTGTATCAAGTCAGTGAAAGCTGAATTCTGTTTGGAAAATTTTGCTGCAGGGACCGGTTTATTTGACGCTGTGCAGGGTTTATTTGACGCTTTTTCCCGTTTTTCCCCCTGCGACCTCAGATGACCTCGGAGGTCAAATCCAATGTGCCCATGAGATTCAGCATCAAAGGTTACCCTTACTGAACGTCTTTGGAGATTGCCAGAGTGCTCCATATTGATTTGCATTGATAACAGACAAACAAACAGACATACATTTACAAATATGTATTAGATATTGACAAATTATATTTATTTAAAATTAATTATATGGTGGTGCTCACATTTTAATACAACCACAGAAATAAATTAATATATATATATATGGAGGTATGGAAGGCGGAATGGAGAATATGGCAATAGCAAGAGAATGAGAGAGACGGGCAGAGGGGAGGGGAGAAAGAAAATAGGATTGAAGTAGGCGATGTGATGTAGTGGTTTTTTATGCGGTTAGGCATATTATATTACCTATAGACGAATCCTTACAACGCACATGTGAGAGCGGCATACATTTGATGTTCGAGGTTTGGGTTAGCTTTTTCTTTGTTTATAATCCGATTCGTGTCAGCCTGCAGGGGCCCCTATACTAATTCAATCACTGCTGCTGGTGCAATGCTGGAATCAAGAGCCCATTATACCATGATCCATAATAGTCTTACGGCATTTCGCTAGATTCTCATTCATGTACTTTTATGTGTGCATTACAGATAGAAATCATACTGAGTCAGAGCAGTGGACTTCAGCACCAGCATCTGAGCCTGATGGCAATTCGTCTGGCTTCTATCAACCAAATACTCGACCCGTGGCTCTACATTCTGTTCCGCAAAACGTTGCTAGTACGCATGCGCGAGGCGTTGTTGGCCGTCGTGCGGTCGTTCACTTGCTGCTACACGCAGGCTCCACCGCGCGAAGATTCGCTGTCGGATACGGGGAAGCAAGCGCCACCTATCATCGGCTTTCAGATCGAGGTCGAGGTGCCGAAGCCTGTACTTCGGGCCCACACGCCCGAGCACATGTTCCCGAAGTCTCCCGAACGTATTCGGGAGGAGGCGCTCTTTATCCGATTCATACAAGCGATGGAGACGGCCGAGCTGGGCGGCGGCCTCGTCAGCAGCGGCGGCGGCGGCGGCGGCGGCGGCGACACTGACGATGGTCCGTCGTCGGGCCCCGATGTGAACGAGGCGACCTCTAGCGGCGAGCTCGAGAAGTTGGCTCAGCCGCCGGACGTCAATGACTACTGGGTGGAGGAGAGCAGCTTCGGTTATTCCCGGTGACGGCGCGGCCGCGTGACCGCGTGATCACGTGACCGCGTGACCTCGTGACCGCGTCTTTCCGACAGATTCGGGACGAAAGATGCAGAGTGTGATTTCTAGATCGAACGATGTTCGTACTGTTGTGGCTCCTGCTGCTGCCTTTGCTGCTATTGCTGCTACTGCTGCTGCTTACGCTGTAGCGGCGGCTGCTGTTGTTGCTACTGCTGTTGCTGCTACTGCTGCTGCTTATGCTGCAGCGGCGGCGGCTGCTGTTGCTGCTACTGGTGGTGGTGGTGATGATAGTTGTTGTAGTATCGCATCACAGCTAAACTGCTAACAGTGATTATGATTGTTAGTAGTCATAATTAGTAGTCATAATTAGTAGTAGTAATTAGTAGTGATTAGTGAGTAGTGTTGCTGCCTCTACTGCTGCTGTGGCTGCTGCTGCTGTTACTACTACTGTTAACGCGTGTAATTGTATATAGTCACCTGATGTACAGACCGCGCATTTGCTCCTATCGGGGCCGAAATATTGAGATGACGCTCTGGCTCGTATTAGATTGCCGAGTAAATCAGTGATGAAGCCATTACGAGACGTCAAGATTTATAATCTCAGATGTAGACCGCCGCGCGACAAACGGCCGTGCTGACAAGAGATAAATGGCATGTCTTGTCAGGTTCATGCAGGACTATTGTATATATATGTATATATACACGACAGGCAACGCAGGTTCGTGAACTTGGCCCTCCTTGTGCGTATATATATATATATATATATAATAAATATTATTATATATATATATATGTATTATATATGTGTATATATGTATATATATGTATATATTTATATGTATATATATATAGATATATATAGATATATATATATAGATATAGATATAAAATGTTAGTCATCGGATTTCTTGACAAATCGGTTTTATGTCAAGAGTAATTTTAATTCCGGATAAATCCACACATATTAACCTGTTAACGACGATCTACCTGTCGCCATCTGCTGCTAAATAACATTATCGAGTTTAGACCACAGACGGCTAGACCACAGCAGAAACCCGATGTCGTTAGAGGGTCAATATATTATTTGGATTTATCTGAAAATAAAATTCTCCAATTATAACGTTGTTGTTATTAGATATTCATGTATACGTACACTGTAACGTTCGTTGGTTCCGGTGAGAGTTCACATTTATGTATATATATATATGATAGTGCCTTTTTAGTGTACGACTATTACGCATTACCCAAGTATTCCATTGTGAGATTGACGTGCGACGAGAGCATTCCATTTCAAATGCGGTGACATTTTCTAACGAGTTGGTTATAATACTGCTCTATCTCTGTCTATACGGCCCGGATTATATAGATATCCTTGTAGCATTTATTTATATAAAGAATGTCGCTGACGACGTGGGAATTATATAAAGCCAATGCGCCTTGTCACAAACAGCCGTCGGAGTCATGTCGGGCCATTTAAAGTCGTCTGGTCCCTTGAAACGCACGGTAACAACCACCCGCTACTAAAGATAATGAAGATGATGAAAATGAGAATATCGTTTTACAGCGATATTAATGTTGCCTTAATAATTTATTCTCTCACGTATTACGTATCACTTTATACGTCACAATACCTACACATTACAAAACAGGAAGGTATTGCATTCTCTGTCATTCTCTCTCTCTTTCTCTCTCTCTCTCTCTCTCTCTCTCTCTCTCTCTTTCTCTCTGAATAAAAAAAAACATAAATTCTATTTAATTTTAATGTGAGTTCTACGTCTGCGCATTTCCGCTTTATTCAAGATGCCCTTTTAGAATGTGCTGTTTATAGAATGTGCTGGCTATATCTGACGCAATATCAACATGTATGGCTTATAACACTGCATAGAAGCTCACCCATCCAACACGGCAAAATTAATTAACTTTATTAACAAACAATTACTGAATACAGAATCGGGTCATATTATATACATTTTATCAATAGCTAATAATATTATTTGTGCTGCTCACAACAGAGCTATATACGTGATACACAGATATCAATCGGCAAATAATGTTCAATCACATCCAATGTCATGTCAATCAAGGATGTTTTTTATTGCGTAACATCGCCCGAGGAAGGTTAGAAATATATTGCATATAAACGACGACAGACACACATATATTTCGCATATAGACCGGTGAATAAAGGTCCCCACGGATGAAACATCGATGGCTATCGTTTTGTAATTTCTTCTACGGCGTCTACGCCATCACGAATCCACAGGAAGGCCGCTGGCCATTGATCCAGCATGAACGTCACATCGACAATAACACGTGTTAGCACGGTAAACGGAAGGCAGTGTGATTCGCTTGTTGATTGTGTTTTCAAAGCAAGCGATGGCGAAAAACGGTCGGTGGGGGGCGGGGGGTTGGGGGGAATATCGATGAACGCTTTTGACATGACTCTCACGTCTTCATCGTGGCACTAGTGTTAAATTTTTCAAGATTATTCAAACTTGAAGGTTGCGCCTGGCTGGGTACGTAAACACATCGTGCTGCTAGAAAGGCCACTTCATCTGCGCCTTGTTTAAACTGCGGAGCTATCACTGCAATAGACAGCTCACTTTTACCTAGTGCTCGCGGCTGCGGTTCATTTGAAACATACAACTGTTTAAAAATATGTTATTTTTTAGGTTAAAATTACGCAACATAAAAAGTTTCATGGTTCAATCATCATTAGAAATATTATATTTTAATGTTTTAAAACTAACGACTACAGTTTGATTACAACGACGGTGGCGCCACTCAAAGCGCACGGTCTGAAAAGTTGCGCAAAACGACTTTTCAGCCAAGGGCTACAGACCGAGGGTGTTTCTTATTTATTAATTTAAAAGCAAAGGGATTGTAATATCTTATAAACGACATGTAGTTTCAGTTATATTATGGATAAATTTGTCCTAAAATGAACATCGTTCGGTTAAATAGCATTTAGGTATAAATATAATTGCACCTTTGTGATTAGCCCTCGGTCTGTAACGTGCAAAATATATTGGGAAAAAGCGCAACTTTTTTCAGCGTGGCAGCACGGTCGCGGGTGTCAATGGCGCCGTTCAAATTTCGTAGCGTTGATGTATAATTAATTATAACAATTAAATTAGGTATCTGGTAACAAGTGCGTGTGGGTATAGACGATTTGTTATACAGTAAGTACAGTTGTATGCAGTAAAATCCGAGAGTCTAGTATCCCTTTAAATCCCTCGCCGTCTAGAGTCAAATATCACATCAATAATTAATTAATATTTATATTAAATAATATATATTTTTTAATTAATATAATTTTATTTAATATTATTGAATATTTAATTATTTTCTTTCGGTTCGTCCTGCGCATCGAAAAAAACCCGTGCTACAAAATGTCAGCGTTATAGACGGAGTCTAATTCGCTTCCCCCACGAAGTCTACGACGATCGCAATTGCCGTGTAATCTGTCTATAGCGTGTGCGCGCGAGTCTAAAGCGGAAGACGACGAATAAAACCTTCACTCTTCGTCTTAATTTCGATTTGATGTCGCTATCGGAACAAACTAACTGGCACCGTACCCTTAGGGTGCATGTGTATCGTGACGCGGCAGCTTTAAATACCACTTCGATTGGTGGGAAATACACGGCCTAGCAGGACGGGCCGACACTCGCGTGCATCGATCTATCGATAACGTACGCGGTAAGGAAGCCGACTGGAAACTCGGGTGGTGTGCAGACGACACTGGTGCAGCGCTGCTGAGCCGTATGCAGGTCCTCATCGGCCGATTGTGAATGCCACCGCTTGGCAAACATCACGAGAGAGGGAAACACGAAGCCTCATCCACACGAGGCGCCCCTCCCCTCTCCTCCCGCACCCCGATGTCTTGCTGCGCGCAATTTCCTTGCCGTGGATCAAGTGTCGGATTTCACAATTAGCCGTATCTTAGACTGGCGCCGCGTGTCTTATCCGGAACGACGAATCGTAGGCTTGCCGACAGTCTAAAACACGTCCTGAGAGTCACCATCGATTACTATGGAAATGATTGATCATGACGTGGTTAGATATCATAATAACGTATATACGTGGATATATTGTCCCCTGACGGATCATCATATAATATATACGCATGATATCTAATTAGTGAATGACCAATCCGTCTAAGAAATCTATATCTAACGTTTGTTTTTAGCGTTCTATAGTATATATACCGTTTCAATATGATATTGAACCAGCAAACATCACTCTATAATTAAATTTTATGCCGATTGTCGTCCATATCCATCACCACGACCGCATCTCATTACTCACAATCAGCGCCCCCTCTCGTCAGAATATGTCACGACTAGCCTAACATGACAATCGGCGAGAAAAGTTGCCACTCGCAAGTCGACGTGTTTTAATATGCGGAGAGAGACTGTGATCGCAAGAGGAGAAGACGCGCGCGTCCATGTAAAAAATTACCGTATTTAGTATTTACCGAATCGAGAACATGAATAATCATGTGTGGCCGAAACCAGTGAAGATAAATATAAGTGTACAGAGAAAACACGTGAAAAACTGCGAGAGCTGACGTCTCAATGCAGCCTGCTGTACCAAACCTCATACACACACGCCAGCAGATCATATTGAAAGACGCGTACCATGTACCGTGTCAGCCATCAGTCATCGGTTTCACGGACGCGGCTAACCCCGTATTGCAGATCCAAAAGCTTCGCTAAAGGGAACCAGCTGTGGTACGCCTATAATTGTGTTCTTGTTTGGAAGCCCATTTCTTCATCCCTCGTTGGCCTCGACTTTATACCGAGTAGAGAAGAGTTAACGAAACGTATTGACGTCGGATGCGCACAGCGTGCGGTGGCCGGCATTCCGTCGGCTGAGTCTAATTACGGCGTTTACAACGCGTTTATATTGTCGTAAGCGTGCGCAGTGACACGGAATAGAAACTGGGGCCGGAAGTAAAGACTATTCTGCAGTATATATATAATATATATATATATAGTGGCGTAGCTAGGATTTTTTCAGCGGAGGGGGGGGCACTGGGGGGCCTTACATTTTCGTGAGGGGGGCACAATATATAATCTTTCTTTGTATTATATTGTTCTAACGGCATTGTTTTTAATTCAATTTTTTTATCAAGCATGAATTTTCAGTGGGGCCGGGGGGGCACCTGGGGGGCACAGAAAATTTGTGGGGGGCACGTGCCTCCACAGGCCCCCCGTAGCTACGCCCCTGTATATATATATATATATATATAATATATAATATATATATATATATATATATATATATATATATATATATACACTCGTGCGGCTTGTTCGGAAAACGCTTCACTCAAAAACGTTTACTGTGCTATATTTAACTTGCGATACGATTCAATATTATTTTGGCTAAGAGAGGGCAGCACAGCGCACTTGAAATGGAACGGAGATCGACAAGACAACTGACACTGAGTGACAAGCATCAAGATCAATGAAATAACAAACATTCACTTTAGTTCTCTTATTTATCTAAGATTGCTAAATCTACATTGTCGCAATTGTTTTGGGTGATTATATATATTTATCAATGAATAACGTCAATTTAATTAAGGCCATTTCGTCTCGATTCCGACCAGCTCATCTCATGATAAGCACCCCTCCCTGTGGAAATTAATGGTACGTTCTACGTTGCTAGCCAATCGTAGATGAAATGCCGTTTATTGTTGGTGCAGGTGTTGCGCAGGTACGGTTGTGTGAATTTACGGTTTTTCGATGGTTTTGGCAGAAAACGAACTGACAATGGACGAAGAAGCCCAATTTGAGCAGGAGATAGCAAGAGACTTTCGACAAAAGGTAAGTGAACCATGATCGCAGAAGGCTACTGTCATAGTTTGGGTGGCAAATTTATATATGCCCGTAGATGTGAGACCCGTACAGCTATACGTATACCACTACCAGGGCCAGTAATCGATCGGCAGACACTGTCAATGGTCATGACTTAATTTCTTTTCAGCTAAAAGTAAAACAAGCCTGGGAAGTCTGGATCTGGATGAAGTAGAGGCTATATGTTATTTATGCGTTATTTGGTGCGAAATTATAATTCCCTTGCAAATTGACTTTCAGAAATTAAAAGAGGCTGCAATATCTGAAACAGTGGTCTATGCTTAGTTAGACGCTCAGCTTGCTTCGGTTTCTCATCTCTACATCGGTTACACATTGAAACATATTATATCAGGAGACTCCTAATTATATGGGGAGGCTACGGTTAACCACCCCCACCCCACCCCATTAATTTTGAAAATCCTGAATTTGCCCCCTGAGTTGTCGTGTTATTTTCTAAATTAAATTTTTTTAAATGTGACTATGTAGTGCTTAGTTCTTTTTTTATATGCATAATAAGTTCTACTTTAGCGCTGCATGTGGGGTTAAATTTCAGGACAGTGTGATATAATGATCGATTATGATTTATGAGGTGTGGCCTCTAGATACAATAAATGAATAATGACAGTATAACCTTATCAAGAGCCAATTATACCTTAAGTTCTCCAAGCTTTTAAATTATAGCATGGGGGTGGTACTCAGTGCTAGGGGGGTCCGGGGGCATGCCCCCCCGGAAAATGTTTGAATTGTGGAAGCTCTGAGATGCAATCTGGGACACTCTAGCTGTGTGTAAATTTGAAGCACTGCATGTGGGGTGGAAATGTTTGTTTTGCATGGGCAAAGCCATCGGAAAATTCAAAATAATGAATGGAATAAAAATACAAAAATGTAGGGGTAAACTTGCTGGTTTGCTGGTTCCAAATCGAGTTCACCTCTCATAAAAAAAAAAAAAAAAAAGGTCACCATTGACAATGGCAGGAGTGGTCGGTAAGTGTACCAGTCTACTCTACCTCGTGTTAGACTGGGTTACCTGCCCCGTAATAATGCCGTTGGAAATTAATTCACGATTTAATTCACGATTAAGATTTCTTGATGAGCTAGAAAACACTCGGATTTTAAGTATGAAAATGAACATTATTGTGCCAGCTAGCCTACACCAGGTTGGGTTTGATTGTCAGTTCAGATGCAAAATATTTAAAGCAAAAGGTTATACACCATAGATAAATTTTGGTATAGGGGGTAATATTGGATAGGTATAGGGTGACTGTTTGTAATTGTGTGTGGTACTGCCGTACTCGTAGCATCGAGATCAACGTGTATTAATTAATTGTTTGAACTTCTCGTGTGTACACCAGCATGGCGGCTCTGATATTTAGCGTGGCGGGTGCATTTTAGGATGGCGGGGCTCGACGATAGCCTGGCGGGCCGCCAGGCTATAAGTGCCCTTGGAGAACCCTGATTTGTACCTGTAGCAGCAGCACACGTAGTGATTGAAACATTAACTTAATCGCCTGTGTGTAGATGTACGAGGTACCAACGAGATATCAAGTAACAAAAATAGTAACGTTCACGTTAGATCTAAATGAAAAATATCAAAAGCTAATAATATATTATAATATATCATTAGCCCCTGATAATATTTGAATATCAAGCGTATTGTGGGCAGGATTGAGGATGGAAGCTGTGCTTATCCCTGACCCACTCAATCCGGATATAGCCAGCGTTTTATCATCTCATCATTTCACCCTCATTTCTGACCGCCAGGGAATAAGTAATAACAGGCTACAGCGATGATGATCAGTGTTCTCCACACCCTGTCAGCGAACATTGATTTTACCTTGAACACGCTCTGCTTCCTGGCAAGGCGCTGATGAATGCAGCCACAGCAAAAAAAAGTCGCAAGCAAATTTTATCTGTTGGGGGGGGCCTAGCTCTAGAACTATAGCCTTTCGCTCCGCCACTGTGTGATTCTAGAACTAGGGCGTACAATGAGTCTGGTAGTGTTAATCATCTACTGGGTATGAGAATGAGGGAATCATGTGTGGAGATTTGATACAAGCGGATGAAAATCCACTAGCAGGTCGTTGTGGAGTAAGCGCGTGGTTGATTTGCTATGCCCTGATGAAGAGGGGATACAGTAGGATGGTTTGAAGTATGGAGTGATGGGCATTGACTGAAGAAGGATATGAATCTATAATTAGGTAGACGTAAACTGAGATGTTGAACATTAGGTAGACGTAAACTGAGATGTTCCTCTAGGCAGATTTGAATTGAGATAAAGTCGAAAGTGTATAAAAGTATACTTAATACTTAATAGAGTACTTGATTGACAATAATACTTGATAAAGTAGATCGGATAGGAAAGGGAATGAATCACAATTAGGTCACAAGAGGCAGAAAACATCAGGGAAAGCTGAATTTGGAAGTTAATTACTTGGACTGACAATAATAGTCGGTTTATTAGTTATTACCTTCTGCCTCACCCGTTGTAACTCTCTGAATTGCTATGTCTCTTGTAATCCTGACCTAAAGATCCCCCTTTATCTGGGCTATCTTACCCCTTTCCAATTATTCTGTCATTCTCCTCCCCTCATCTTCCCCCCTACCATCACTCTCACCTACCCCAAAGCAGAGCTACTTGCTGTGAAATTGCTTTTCTATTCAACTGGTTAAAAAAGTGAGTCTGTTCTGACTCTGTTGGCATTCCGTAATGTTTCATTTACACGAGCCGGTGCAAGAGTGTGCATAACCTTTTTGGAGTTGCCAATGTTGGGCACGCTGCGCTGCAGGTCTGCTTGTCATGCATTGTGTGAAGTCAACATGCCATATCTCCTCATCGTCCCCCTGCCTACCTCCGTGACCACTCTTCCTGATGTAACCAACAGGTACGTGCGTGCCGTAATTGCAATGTGTACCTGTATAATGTCATACACTCGCGCCACAGGCAGGCAGAGCAATGCAGAGCGACAGTTCTGAGGATGCAGCGTAGCATATATTCTCGTGCTGGCTACGTTGCTACCCACCCACATGCAGTTTCCAGTAGATCTGGTTTTGTTTCATCTGGTTCATCCGTGACTATGGTAGGGTAACTGACTTACTTGCTGGTATAGTTTAACCTTGGAGTAATCATTCTGACTGAATCTGAAGAATAACTGAAGAAGACTGACTGAACTCTGTCAGAATGATTACTCCGAGGTTCAACGCTGTAATTGTGCTTGAAGTTTATATATATACTACAGAAACATTTCTGTGTAACGTAGTACACGAGTAACGTTGAAACTGAGTGTTGTATCGAGAGAGGAAAATATCCTTTCGATTGGATGTATGTGTGCATGCGTGTGTACGGGCGGGCGTGTGTGTTCGTACGCGCGTGTTTGCGTGGTATTAGCTTCTATGCCCAAGGAATTTTGTTGACCAACGGCTGATGTCTAACAACTTCATTGAACTGCGCTCTGAAACGTCTTTTACTCTTAGTAACTGTCCGGTTTCTGGTTACGGTGTCATGTGAGCCCGGTGCCCCGTGACCCTCAGTGACTTCTTCGTCTACTGAGCATCGGTTTTTTTTTATCAAGTAAAATGTGAATTTCTGCGATATGAGGTCAGTAGTGGCGGTATTGTTACTGCCGATAACCGTCCATGTACACTTGTGTACACCGAGCTTTCTGTAATCCCGCGTACAAACACATAAATTGAGTCGACCTCATAGCTGCGCTGGGTCGCTAGAAATTGTTATAGAATTGGCGCAAGTGTCTACCCAAGCGTGCACGGAACACACGGCAATAATAGAACATGGCAGAGTTGGATTACATCAAGAATGGTTTATCGAAAATACTCATATGGTACGGCATGGGGTGAATTGTTGGGAGTGTTACCTTTACGATTGTTACTAATACTTTCATCGATGTATACCCTTATTAATAGCATTATATGTACGTATTTGCCCTATTATCGCATATGTTGTGGGCAGTCAGTGTAGAGGGTCAAGCAGAGTTAGAAATGTCAAAGTAGAAGAAGGTGACGTTGAAAATCTTATTTACCGGTGGTTTTCCAATATAAGCTGCTAAACAGCTAAACAGATCTAGAGATAATGAGGTGAACGAATGTGCAGGGAAATGTATACATGTTATAAAATATTTTATTAGTAATGAAATTACAAGCTTTCCATCAATTGATGCATTCTTATAATAACATATATCCATATTTGTATTATGAGTCACACGGATGAGAGTTCACAGTGTGTGGGCAAAAATGATATCAGAATGACGTGCTTCATTCACAACTGAATAATTTATACCAATTTTTGATTAGTATGGGTGTCGGCAGTGTCCGAGATATTAAAGTACACAAACACATCATAGAGTAACAATATCAAGAGTCCATAATAGAAATGTTTCTATTATGGACTTTCTATTATTCACTCCTGATAATATGTCGTTTTTCATTAGCTAAGATAAGCTATGTTATTTATGTAATGTATAAAGTAGTGTTGTGTCTGTCATCACAGTGAGTATCATCGATATTTAGACTGTTGCCTTTCTTCTCCAGGTACAGGAGCTTTTAGTGGCAGAGGTGGAGAGAGATCAAGTCTACGCGGCGCTCCGTATATACCATGAGTGAGTATTCCTGCGCACCTTATAGTTATACGTTCATCGATTGACGATGTCAGGCATGGCCGCTATAGATCTCGCGATCTCGTTCGTAGAAATATGAATCTTTTCTAGCAATCGATCAAAATTAAGACTGAAACGACAGGGAAATGTATGTGGCAAATGCAAACGACGTCTTAGTACGTGATATGAACAGCCTTGATACACTTGACACGAACTGAGGCATCATGAAAGGAACGTCTGTTCTACCTTCGTATGGCGTTATTCGTACGCAAAGCGTGTGGAATGGAAGACGCTACGTTCACTGAGGACGCCCGTCGTGAAAATGACCGCTCTGACCTCCACGGCCTTCCCTCGCCCGTCACCAGTTAATGTCCTTAAAACAACCGTATAGTGTGTGCACATCGGAGTCGTCGGTGTCAGGACTGCGGCATCGTTTCCTTGTAGCCAGGGTGCGCGTGGCGATCAGTGGTGATCAGGTGGTAGTGCTGCTGGGCCGAAACTATATAACGCTGTAACTATGCACTGAAATGCTGCCAAAGTTGGTGGAAGCTTCTGCGCGATAAACCAACAAGCCTGCATCTTTCTAATCACAATGCCTGCGTTAGAATGTTCAGCCCTTAATATACTCCTTATTAGTCGAGAGAATGATCGTGTGTAATGTGATCTCGCGAGACTAAATGTAGCACATGTTTTGCACATGTAGTTAATAGAAGCTAGACTATTAGGAAAACTCGTTTCGTGGTAATAGTAGCACAGCGTAGCGGTTTTTCGGCAGTTGTTTATGAAGAAATAAAATGGTAGACGAGCGGGCGTATTGATGTTTGTAGCGGAGACTTATTCCGCGCCTTGCAAGTCATTTATTAAGTTATTGGTTAAGTTGTTAATCTGTAGTGCGCAAACGGTTTCTGAGAATAGAGGGAACGGTTAGGCGTGACATGTGTGGGCATGGGTGGTATAATTAATAGGCGCGTATATCCACTTTGTTTAGGGAAGAAGTAGTGAAAGTGGGTTAGAGTCGTGATCGGGGGCAGACTGTTGGTGCGCGTGTATTGAAATAATATTTATTTGACTGAACGCAATTCTGTGATATTCTGAGTTTTCCATTCTAAATTATATTATATATATATATCAAGAGCTAATAATAGATTATTAATAAATTAATACCTTAGGTATTATTAGCTCTTGATATATATTAATATATACACTTTGGTGTCACAAAGCAGTTGCAACAACGTTCACCTGTATACTCACGCTTCCTGCGCTGTTACTGTGATGTGACGAGTCCTTATTATATACACATTATTATATATCACATCGGTTGTGGTATATGTATACGATGACATCGATATATGCGGAGTACTGGCAAGTATACGTGCAGTCCTGCGAACAACGAGACCAGCACCACGGAAGTAGTACCAGGCATGGCAGCAGTTAGCATTGCCAGCAATCGTCTTACTTTACTCTCTCGTGTGTACACACCTTTGTCATAGCAACAAAAGACCTTCACGGTGTCTTATATGGATTTGAATCAGAAGGCAATAATGCATAGGCTGTGTGCACTTTGTATTACTTCCTATAAGCGCCCTCCTATAAGCGCTTTCCTATAAGCAACCAGTTATGCATGTCGCACTGAAATACGGGCAGTTGTAAAATTGGCAGCCGAAACTTTCACTGCAAGTTTTCTCAAATTACGCAAGTGTGAGATATTTATTCTGTAGTTGCTGCGCGATTGTTAACCCATTTCTATTGAAACGCCAACGGCATTGGAAATATGATAAGTTTCACTCGAGAATTCTTACTCGAGCATTGCGCACAACAATGGCCGCCATGATAATGGAGTAGACATCAGTATTGTAGTGTCATTCGTATCAAACGCTTCCAACCTTCGTCTAACATCTTCATCGCTTGTCATGTGTTTGTCGCTGTTCCACTCATTCTCAAACCCTCGGCAACGTTTCGATGCCAACGGATTTTTGTGTATGATTTATTTATCTTCTTTCTACGCGTGCGTTGTGTATTCCGAAAACGTGGAGCATGTGGTAGATCGAAGGGTCGCCCCCAGTCCCACATTTCTTAACCACCTTGCTCAAGCAGCCGCGCCAGCTGTAGGCTTTATTATGCATGCTATGCTATATAGACGTCGTTCTACTCACGCCCGCAATAACGTGCTCGGCTTCTCACACTGTCGCATTGTTGACTTTCTGTCCGTCTTCCCTTGCTTATCTCTTTCTCTCTCTCTCTCTCTCTCTCTCTCTCTTCCTCGCTCTTACTCTCTCTCTCTCTCTCTCTCTCTCTCTTCTGCCGCTCTCTCTCTCTCTCTCCTCTCTCTCTCTAGTCTGCTGCTCTCTTCTTTCTCTCTCTCTCTTTCTCTTTCTTACTCTCCCTTTCTCCCATCGGTCTCACGAGTGCGCTGCTCTCTCTCTACAACGAGTCTTTCTCCCTCTCCTCTCATAAAAATGGACTATCACTCTCCCTACTTCCATTCCTCCCTCTACACCAGCTGTGTGTGTGTGTGTGTGGTGTGTGGTGCGTGTGTGTGTGTGTGTGCGTGCGTGCGGTGCGTGCGTGCGTGCGTGCGTGCGCGTGTGTGTGTGTCCCAGTCTTTAAAGAACGAGACAATTCCTTTTTGTCCTTCCCAGCTGCTGTCCCAAGCTTTTGCCGCAGGTGCCATTACACCTGTGCTGCCCCGGTAACCTTGGTAGAGTCATTAATCCCTACAGTATTGACATCCCATATGTATAGCAGTGGCAACAGTAGCAGCGGTAGCAGCAGCGGCAGCAGTAGCAGCAGCAGCAGCAGCAGTAGCACGTATAGTGTTGCTACGTGTAGCGCTGTCGGTGCTCAGGTGTGATAAATACAGGCGCGACAATGTGCGCAGGTGAGCTGGCATTCGGGGCATTACCTGCCGTAAACGGACAGACACTACCTAGAAATTGAATACGTGCTGTTAAATTCGCCCGTCAGTCATGAATCGCGGAGGCGCTAGCCTGCGTCCGGTAGCCCGCGGGTAGGGGGTGGCCCCGCGTGGGGGGAGGAGGGGAGGAGGGGAGTTCCGCCCCCTGCACGCACTGATACTCGTCCGAGGCGTTGGCCTGCCCGTCCGTCGGGAGGCGCTACAGAGGAGGTGTTAGCACATATGCAGAACAAGTTAGTCGCCTTGCTGACAAACGCGCGCTCAAATAAGCGACGGGGTCGGCGCGAAAAAAAATGCTCGCATCACGGATGACTAAAGCGAGCGCACACGCTGGTGCTTGTTGGGTCCAGGCTAGCGCTGCTACACGGCTTGCAAGGTGTCCAATTTTCCGCGCGAGCGGGGGCGGCGGTTTCTCTCTGACAAAGGTGTGGTTGTCGCGCGGTACGTTGTGCACAGCCGCTGATTGTACGGCAAGACAAGCGTGGGCAGTTAGAGAAGGCCACAGAGACTGCCTGGAGATGCGCACGTTGTGGGAATGTCGTTATGGTTACGGTCGCTGGCAGACGTGTAGCTGGCGTTCTTATCATTTTCCCTACCGGCTTTTACTTTTAGTGTGTGACTCTCCTAAGTCTTTCTCTGTATTCTCTAGGCAAACGAAATCCCGTGTTCGCGCAAACATTTCTCGCTGCTTTCTTCTCATTCGTTCGTCTCTTTTGTCGGGTCAAATCCTCGCCATCCCTGAGCAGTCACGTAATATTACGTTCATCCGTCTCTACCTGTTATTGTTAACTTACGAACAGGGTGTAAGTTGCTGTCCCGCTCTCTCTCTCTCTCTCTCTCTCTCTCTTCTCAGCTCGCTCGTCTCTCTCTCTCTCGCGCTCTCTCTCTCTCTCTCTCTCTCTCTCTCTCTCTCTCTCTCTCTCTCTCTCTCTCTCTCTCTCTTCTCTGTATTCTCTCTTCGGCAAATTCTGTTAACTATTTTTCTGTTGAATTTGTTTATATATTATAGTTGTAAGGACATCAAGAGCTAACAATACATGTATTAATACTTGTATTATTAGCTCTTGACAACATCAGTGATTATAACTGTCACACACAGAGTCGCAGCGCACGCACGCACATAAACACGCACGCGCGCATTTCGACGACGACGCAACGCACAGTAAACAGCACGCACGTACGTACAGTAAACCGCACCAGCGATTGCGCGCACGACGAGGGCACGCAAGCAGCACATAAACAGCACCAGCACATAAACGCGCGCTCACGAGGGCGCACGCACGGTGCGCCCGTACATGAAACACGCACGCACGCACGCACGCACGTACCTCCCCTCGTGTACACGAAACTATGCCGAAACTACTGCGCTCCCGCCCTCCCCCTAACCCTACCCTGGCTCACCACGTGAGATGAGCCGCGCCGGAAGAGCGTGGCATGCGTCGCATCGCCGACCTGCCGTCGTTCATTGTTGCAGAGGGTGATCGTTTACTGTCTGAGTGCGTCTACACGAGGCAGGCAGGCGGACCCCGTGTGTCGGGGCGGCGTATGTGTGCAACACACGTAGCCGCGTAGTGAGTGGAGCTGCTGCTACTGGCGGGGCGACTATTTCTGACACGTTGTCGTGACATCCTGCTGCTGCTGCGGACGAATCGTTACGCTACGCACACGCTCTCCTCGTGTTTGCACGCACGCGCGCACGCACGCGACGTTTTTAACGCATGCACAGGCAATCACGCCCTCACGCACACACACGCATGCAAATATTCAGACCCACGCACGCACACTTGATATTATGCACGCATACGCACGCACGCACGCATACGCACGCACGTACGCATACGCACAAACGCAGGCATACGCACGCACACATGCGCGCACTAGAATTATTAGTGAAGGGTCGGGCCGGCGTCATCGTGTGTAGATCGTAACTCTTTCCTTGCATTCCCGGGTTGCTGCGAACGTGCAATCCTCATTCTCGTGCGCTCGCTGTCAGATCATCATCATTCACGGTAGCGTGATGTTTTGTGGGGGTGTGTGAAGATGACCCGATCCCGTTCCTGCGATGTGGTAGCAACGCCGAAGCCGTGAGAATAGGTGGGGTAGATAAGCCGCTGAACGCATGCAATTCAGCCGCCGTGCTAATATTGCGCGCACGCAACCACGCGCATGCATGCGACCGCGTACGACGACACGTGACAGACGGAGACAGCTGAAGAGTATTTTGACCCCCGTCAGCCATCGCCGAGCCAGGCAGTAAATTCGCATTCGTCCGTATCCGTGCGTGCTTGGCTATTGAAACAGCATAACCGCGCTATTACTAGACTGTAGAGTTATTGAAACGAACGTGTTATATAATTGTAAAGATAATAATTGAAGTGATTACAGTACTCAACTACGGCATGAGGGCTTCGTGAATGTTCAGTTTAAAAAAATTAAAACAGGTTTAGTTAATATAAATTTAATAATCAAAGGGTTTGCGAAATACCGTCTCGAACGTAAGACGGGCACGAACTGCTGAGCTATACTACTCCAACATGAAGCATCACAGCGCGTTAGTATCGGAAACTGCACTTTATATAGTTACGGGAGCTATTACGTGCTTATATGCTATTACGTGGTACTTGGGTGCACGTGTGTCTGCTTGTGCGTGCGTGCGTGCGTGTGTGTGCATGTGTATGTGTGTGTTTGTGAGGGAAAAAGAGAAAGAGAGAGAGAGGAAGAGAGAGCGAGAGAGAGAGAGAAGAAGAAGAGAGAGCGAGAGAGAGAGGAAGAGAGAGTAAGAGAGAGATGGAAATTCAGTCTGCGTCAGGACTCAGGAGCAGCACCGCACACGTTCACTCCGCTGCGCATGGCAGCGCCCTCTAATGGTCGAAGGTCGCGGTGCTCTGATGATGTACGACTGGCAGCTGGCCTCGCCGACGTTGACGATGATGATGGCGATGATGACGATGATAATGCGGGCGAGGATGTATGATAGCGTGATGTGATGACGATGGCTGTGTCCGTGTTTGCAATGCTGGTCGCTCCAAGGACGCCAACGCGCTCGCGTGGATGATGGACACTGTATCGCAGCAGGAGTGATAGCTTCTCTCAGAAACAGCTCGTTGCTCGTAGGGCGGTGTCAGTAGGGAGGGCATCAGAAAGAGAGCGCGAGCGAGTCGAGAGGCGAGAGAGAGAGAGCAGAGAGAGATACCGAGAAATTGAAAGGGAGCGAGGGAGAGGGTAAGAGAGAAGAGAGAGAAAGAGGAGAGAGAGATGAAGAAAGGGAGAAAAAGAGGTGTTCGCAGTGACGACACTGAGGGAAGGTTGCGACTACTCGAAGTATTGTGTTAGTACTTAGTAGTTAGTTAGTAGTTAGTAGGGAAGGGGAGGAGGTGCGGTGCAGGCGGGGAAGGGGAGGAGGTGCGGTGCAGGCGGGGAAGGAGGGAGGTACGGCCGGGGATACGTTACCTTGGAAGTCGACCTCGATGCGAGTTTCCACGAGCCTGCATCGCATATAATAATAAGCATAATAATAAACATAATACCCGGAGTTTATCTAGTGACTAATCTCTCACAGGTAGATTGTCATGTTGCTGATAATGTGCATGGTTAGCTAGTGTGCAGGCCGGATGAGATCGATCTGCCGTGTATCTGCAGGGCGCGGGGGGAGAGGGGGTCGTGGTTCTTGCGGGAGTGACGTTATGTAAGGAAGCTGATATCACGTTTTGATAGCCATCGTCACACGACTGCCGATGTTGCTGATTACAATAACAAACCAGTCAGGCCGTAGTTTGTATTTCTAATTTATTTCTTTTCGTTGTTTTATTTTATTATTTGGTTATTGGTTTGGTTATTGTTATTTATTCATATTGGTTCTTTATTGTTATTTTATTTATTTTCAACGCAGAAATTTGGGAAGGTAAGCGTGTCTACATGAAGCTCTTGTGTTGTCGTGTTGATATCACCTGGCAGGCTGGCAGTGACGCGTGATTAGGAAGGATGCTAATATGACGAGTCGATATTATGGATTCGCTGTTAAACACTGTAAATTCTAAGTATTAGGTGAACAAACCGAGTATTTCCTGTTCCTGCCAAAAACCCCTCTCGCAAGTTATGGCGTGCAATGGTTATGCAGAGGTGTGGTACAGTCATTTACATCAGCATCCACTCGTTACTGCTTTTGTTAGGGGGTTGGCCTGTCCGTTAGACACCCTATTGTAGCAACGCTGATGTCATTCCGCGAAAGCATTTAGTACCAGCTCACACACGTGCTAATTTTACACCATACCAGCGGGCTAGAAACAACGATCTATCTCTGGACTGCTGGACACATACACCGCTACTAACAGCCAACCGGGGTGCAACCGCACACCGTTAGTTTTCACGGGGTTTAGTTTCATGCTGCACACACCCCACACATTACACACCTAAAGCTATCTATATCGCCTCTATTCTTAAATTGCCGATGGGGCGTAACACATCTCCAACCCCGACTCGCCAATGGCCATTCATTCCGTCATCACATTAGAACTGTCCATAGGCGCTAATAAGAGGGCCCTATGCCTTACCCTCGTCTGTTGCTAAGTTTACTGTGTAGTGCGCAACATTATTTTACACTGTGTGATTGTACGTGCTTTAGTGAGTAAATAATATACGGTGAAGCGGCAGTTGGGAATTACATCCCTCTATTCTAATGTTATTCCTGTTTTTACACACAATTACACTACAATTGTGCATCCATTTCACGGCGCACATAGCACGGCGCTATAGCGCACAGTTGTCTGGCAGCAGAAATTATCCAGCGTCTACACTATAAGTATAATGTTTGCCGTCGTGTATCATGTAGTTTGAGCATATACTTATTAGAAGCTAGACTATACTAGGAAGACTAGTCTCAGGATAATAATAGGTTTTCCGGGAGTTGCTTTTTCTAGGAATAGATTGGTAGACGTGCGGGCGTATTGATGTCTGTAATGGATACTTATTCTGCGCATTGCGAGACGTTTGATTTGTTAATCGGTAACGAGCAGATGATTTCTAGGAACAGAGGGGATATAATTACTTTGTTTGAGGGAAAGTCGGGGAGAATCGGTTAAAATCTTGATCCGGGTCAGTCGTGTTTTGAGATCATATTTATTTGACTGAACACAACTCCCGTAGTATATTCTAAATTTTCTATTCTTAATCCTAAAATACATTACATACACACTCCGGTGTAACGAACCAGGTTACAGTCGCATTTCGTCCCTAAATGGTGGCATGCTTCCAAGTTACCTGCGCGTGACCCCTTTCCCTACTCGTCGACCGCCACCAGGCTGCATGCGACGGCGACGCCACCTAACGGAACTACAGGGATCGTTGTACCAACGGGGTCAGCGGTCAGAGAGACTCTCCGTGTCGACTGACCGCCGTTGAACCGGATACAGGCCTTTACGATTCCCTGGCGAAACGAATGGTCGGCCTGGTAGCGGGAGTGCGGGCAGGAGATACGGTGGCTGGTCGGCCTGTGTGATCGGTGGCTGGTCGGCCTGTGTGATCGGTGGCTGGTCGGCCTGTGTGATCGGTGGCTGCCTACGGCCTACTGAACAGATAGCCCGAACGGTGGATTTAGTTTTGCGGGGCGCGTGCATGTATTATAATAACAAGAGTAGCTGAATTAGAATGATCTTATTCATGTGCTGCTTTTACTAATAGTAACAGGTTATACGTGAGATAGGATTATCCCGTTCCTGTGTTACTGTTAGTAGCAGGGGTACATGCATTAGGATTGTCTAATTCATGTACTGCTGGTCAGTTTGGATTGTCTAATTCATGTACTGCTGGTCAGTTAGGATTGTCTCCTTTTATATGCTGCTGTTAGTAACAGGGGTACAGGAATTAGGATTGTTTCCTTCGTGTGCTGCTGTTAATTAATAATAGATCACATCACCGAAATTTGGCGTCGCTGGAATTTGTTCGTGGTGGTGATTCCTCGTTATACCTATTCCTATCCTATACCTATACCTATACCTATACCTATACCTATACCTATACCTATACCTATACCTTTCCTTCCATCTATTTTCTTTCTCTCTCTCTATCTCTCCCACTCCCTCTCACCCCTCTCTCTCACTATCCATCTCTACTCTCTGTATCACCTTTCATACTATCAGGGGCCCTGGTTAATAATGACAAAATATTTGTAAAAAATATTGTTCATTGTTCAATTGTATATTGTTCATTGTTCAAAAATATTAATATATTGTCATATATTGACAAAAATATTTGTCATTATTAACCCCTGATACTATTTATAGGCAGTGTTCTATCTGGATGCTCTGTCTCAGGACATTCCTATTTGTTTCCATGGTTACGTTGTTTAGATGAACGAATGTTGGTAATATCAAGGGTCCATAATAGAAGATTTCTATTATGGACTCTTGGTAATATGTAGGTCTTGCGGTTATCATCCACAGTGTGGCGTCTGCTGATAGATGCGTCCCAGCGGAACCGCAAGTAGTCCGCAGTTACGCTGTAGAAATTCGTTTCTTTGTCGGCATTGTAACCGAGTTCCCAAGGCATTTGGGGGATATATATATATATATATATTAATATATATATATATATATATATATAATCGTTGAAGTGTTTATAGTGCAAGATATTTGGGAAGGCAAGGCGATATGTGGGCCACAGTTCGATAGCAGTTTGTTTGTTGCTACGTACCTTCCTTGCGCGCGCGCATACACACAAACAAATACACGCACAAAGCCGTGTGTTGTCTATTGTTGAGGTAATATTTGCAGAGGGAGAGCAAATATGTGGCCTATGCAAATATTATTGTCTGCAACTTGGGTTTATAATCTCTATTGCTTAGCTAGGCGTTAACTCGCCATGCTGTTTCCATACAGCGCAAAATCAACAAGTCTGTCTTAGTTAGTGCACAGAATATTGCCTAACCCGCGGATACTGAGAGAAACAGCGCGAGGCAAGCGTTTGCAATCACGGGCACTTGGGACAGAGTTAGTAAAAACTGAGAATAATATGAACGCGGCACATTCACAAAAACTACCCGTTTATTACGCTTCCACTGTTGTGTCACTGTATATCAACTAGATATAAATAGATAGACTATTATAATCGACTATATTATATAACAATGTATTAGCGACACGGCACACCCGCAACGGCGAGTGGCGGGAGCGGCTAGTTGTACATCAGTTTTTGTGAAAGCAAGTTGATATACAGTTATTTATATCTAGTTGTCAGTGACACAACAGTGAAAGCGTAATAAACGGGTAGTTTTTGGGAATGTGCCGCGTTCATGTTATTCTCCGTTTTTACTAACTCTGTCCCAAGTACCTGTGTTTGCAATGGTGTTGGCACTGGTGTGACTGTGTAGTGAGTCCTGTCAGCTGGTGATTGTAGCTTCCTCTTCACTTTTGTTGCAGCACGATGTCAATAGCACAGCTGGTGGACGAGCTAAAGTTCATCGTCAACCATCCGAAGAAGCTGTTGCTGTTTGAATATGTGAGGTATGTATCAACTAATCCACATACGTCAGTCAGTCTCTCACCACAGCACCGCCCCCTGCCCTCTCACGCGTGTACCTCTCTCTCTCTCTCTCTCTCACTCTCTCTCGCTCGCTCTCTCTCTCTCTCTCTCTCTCGCTCGCTCTCTCTCTCTCTCTCTCTCTCGCAAGGCTACACAGGTGATAGGGTGTTAGGCCTATAGAGGAGATAGGGTGTTAGCTTATAGCGGAGTATGGGTGTTAGGCTATACAGCGGATTAGGGGCGTTAGGCTATACAGGTGACTAGTGCGTGTTAGGCTATAGAGGAGATAGGCGTTTGGCTATATTAGGTGATTAGGGTGTTAGGCTATACATGGAGATAGGGGTGTTAGGCCCTATACAGGTGATAAGTGGTCGGCTTAGGTTAATATATATGGAGATAGGGGGTTAGGCTATAAGGAATAGGGTTAGCGCTATACAGGTAGATATGGGTGGGTTGTGCTATGACAGGAGATAGGCGTCTTAGGCCTATATAGGAGCTAGGGGTTTTCAGGTATAGCTGGAGATAGGGGTTGGCTATACAGGAGATAGGTGCGTCTAGGTTATACAGGTGAAGTGTGTTAGGCCTATAGCGGATGATAGGCCGTGTTAGGCCTATTACAGGAGATAGGGTGTATAGGCTATACATCGAGATAGGGGTTAGGCTATACAGGAGATAGGGTGTGTAGGCTATAGAGGGATACGGGTTTAGCTATAGTAGGAGATAGGCGGTTAGGCTATTACAGGAGATAGGGCGTTTTTTCTTCCCTTTTAGGCTCCTTACAGGTGATAGGGTGTTAGGCTTATATGCGGAGATAGGGGTGTTAGCATATACATGGAGAAGAGTGGTGCTT
>NW_014577614.1:56401-66211 GCF_000485595.1 Priapulus caudatus
TCGTTCTCTCTTCTCTCTCTCTTTCGCCTCCTCTCTCTCTCGTCTCTCTCTCATCTCGTCTCTCTATCGTTCTCTCTTCTCTCTCTCTCTCGCTCTCTCTCTCTCGTCGTATCTATCTCTCTCTCCCCTCTCTCCCTCTCTCTTCTCCCTTTCCCTCTTTCTCTTTTTTGTACAATATTCACACTCACTCGCTCGCTCACTCACTACTCTCACTCACTTCACTCACCTCACCTCACTCACTCACTCACTCACTTCACTACCACTCACTCACTCACTCACCCACCCACACAAGACATCGGTAAATTTTCACTCTCGCAGACCGCTGCTACAGTAACTGATTCCACTTTCCCTGCTGCACTGCTGCCCATAACAGAGGCTATTGTTTTCCACAGCCGGCGTACTGTACTACCATAGTCACCTGATTATGCAAGCTACATTTCTTTCCATTCGTACTAGCTGGGCGTCAGTAACTATGGAAGGGGTATGTGTCAAAATTCAAAGCGTTCAATTGATCGATTGATTGTTTAATTTGAACAGTGCAATTAATCATTCAAAGCGTTCAATATGATCGATTGATTGTTTAAGTTGACAAGTCATTTAAATGCATTCAACGTTCAATTGATCGATTGATTGTTTCAATTGAACAGTTCAAATTAATCATTCAAGACGTTCAATGATCAATTGATTGTTGCAATTGAAGCAATCAAGTTAATCATTCAAACATTCAATGAACAATCAATTTAATCATTCAAAACATTCAATTGAAGCAATTCAATTTAATCATTTCAACATTCAATTGCGAAAATCAAGATTTAATCATTCAAACATTCAATTGAGCAATTGAACTGATGAATTGCAAAATTGAATCAATTGAATAGGCGTAGTTGAAATCATGAATGGAATCGCGCTGCGAGGCTCGTATACGCCCAAATTTAAACCCACATGCGCCAGAGATAAGAGACATGACGGAAAACGTGGTAGCACGTACGTTGCTAAGAAACGGCAATCGGGCCAAACGTTTCCCAGCATAAGGGCCTATTTACACGATTGCGTCTTTGGACAGTACGTTCTAGACGTAGTCAGAGAACGCATACGTCCAAAACGCACCGTGTAAACGTATTGCGGTACGACACATTTTATGACCGTTGCGATATCCGGATGGCACAGGACCATGTCTAAATTTCATCGACATCGTAACCAGGAGCAAGAACCCGACCAATCAAGGTGGGCAAGATTGGTCACGTGCTTGGTCCGAGCTTTGGTCACGTCCTTCTTCGCGATGAACATGTTGTATCGAGATGAATATCACTATGGGATGTCCACAACTACCATAAAAGTAGTGTGCCGTTGTGTGTGTGCGTGTGTGTGTGCACGTAGCGTGTGGCGTGTGTGTGTGTGCCGTGTGTGTGTGTGTGCGTGCGCGTGTGGGTGTGTGTGTGTGTGCCGCGCTGCGCCGCGTGTGTGTGTGTGCGTGCGTGTGCGTGTGTGTGTGGTGTGGTGTGTGTGTTGTGGCCTGCGCCGCCATGTGTGTGCGTCTGTGTGTGTGTCTGCTGTGTGGCGGGTGTGTGTGTGTGTAGCCTGTGTGTGCGCGCAGCGGGTGGCGTGTGTGTGTGCGTGTGCTGTGCGTGTGCGTGTTGCGTGTGCGTGTGCGTGCGTGTGTGTGTTGTGTGTGCTGTGTGCGTGCGTGTGGTGCGTGTTGTTCGTATGCCGCGTGTGTGTGCGCTGCGTGTGTGTGTGTGCGCGTGTATGTTGTGTGTGCGTGCGGTGTGGTGTGTGTCTGTGATGGTGTGTGTGTGTTTCTGGTGTGCACGCGCGCGTGTGTGTGTGTGTGTGTGTGACGTGTGGTGTGTGGCGCCGCGCAGCGTGTTTGTGTGTGTTATGTGCGTGTGTGTGTGTGTGGTGTGTGTGTGTGTGTGTGTGTGTGTGTGTGTGTGTGTGTGTTGTGTGGTGTGTGTGTGTGTGTGTGTGTGTGACTGGTGCATGGACACAGTCACTGTAAAATGTCGGCAGCAGCACCGCTTCTCTCGTTACTGGCGTACGCGACGCGCGCACGCACCACGCACGCACACACCAAACACATGCGATGTGCGTGCGCGTCTGCCTACACCACCCACACACACGCACATACACACACACACGCACACGCACACGTACACGCACACTACACGCACACGCACACGCACACGCACACGCACACGCACATACACACACACACAGCACCAACACAACACACACACCACACACACACACACACAACACACACACACAATGTATATATTGTTCTGCAGTCTGGAGTACGTCCAAAATCTTACCGTGTAAACAGATCTCACCGTTGTCGTCCTAGAGTCCTGGCAATCTATCAAGTCCTGGACTACGTCTAGGACGCATCGTGTAAATAGGCCTTAAGTGTGTTGTACCCGCGTTACGTGCCGTGTACCCGCTGTGTACGGCGTGTACCCCGCTGTAACGTGCTCTGTTCCCGCGTGTACGTGCGCTGTACCCGCGTGTAACGGTGCGTTAGACGCGCGTGTACGTGAGTGTACCTGCGTGTACCGCGCGTGTTACCCGCGTGTACGTGCGTGTACGCCGCCGTGCTACGTGCGTGTACGTGCGTTGTACCGTGGCGTGCACGTGCGTTTTACCCACGTGTACGTGCGATGTACAATGCGTGTTAGCGAGCGTGTACCCGCGTGTACGTCGCGCTTGTACGCGTGTACGTGCGTGTACCGCCGTGTACGTGCGTCGTACGTGCGGTGTAGCGTGCTGGTACATGCGTGTACCGAGCGTGTACCCGCGTGCTACGTGGCGTGTAACCCGCGTGCACGTTGCGTGCACCCGCGTGATACTGCTTGTGTACTCGCCGTGTACTGCGTGTACCGCGTGTACCGTGCGTGTACCACTCCGTGTACGGTGCGTGTTAGCCCGCGTGTACGTGCGTTGTACCCGCGTGTACGTGGCGTACCGTGCGTGCACGTGCGTGCCACCTGCTGCTGATACCGCCGTGCACGTGCGTGCACCCTGCGGTACTTGCTTAGTGTACTCGCGTGTACTGTGCGTGTACCGCGCGTGTACGTGCGTGTACCCGCGTGTACGTGCGTGTACAGCCGCGTGAGCGTGCGATGTACCGCGTGTACTGCGCTTGTACGTGCGTGCACGTGCGGCGCACCCGCGTGTAATTGCTGTGTACTCGCGTGACTGTGCGATGTACCGCGCGTGTACGTGCACGCACGTGGCGCGCGGGTACACGCACTACACGCGCGTACATGCGGTACACGAGATAACACGCCCGCACAGCGGGTACACGCCACGTACACGCAGGTACACGCAGATACACGCACGTACACGCGGGTACACGCAAGGGCACGCGGGTACACGCACGTGCACCGCACGTAACACGCACGTACACGCGGGGTAACAGCTCACGTAACACGCGGGTACACGCAGGCTTACAACGCACGGCACGCGGTAACACGCACGTGCACGCAGTACACGCACGTTACAGCGCGGTCACGCACGTAAACGCAGCTACACACACTTAGCTGGGAAACGTGGCCGATGCGTTTCTAGCAACGTTACGCTGGCTACACGTTTTTCCGTCATCTCTCTTATCTCTGCGCATGTGGTTTAATTTGGCGATATACGCACCTCGGCGATTGCTCCATTCCCATGATTCAATAACGCACTATTCATTGATTCAATTTGGCCAATTCATTCATGTTCAATTGCTCAAATTGAATGTTTTGAATGATTAAATCTGATTGTTCAATTGAATGTTTTGCAATGATAAATGGATTTGTTCAATTGAATGTTGAATGATATAATATGAAGTTTAATTGAATGTTTTGAATGATTAAATTGATTGGTTCAAATTGATGTTTGAAATGATCAAATTGATGTTCAATGAATCATGATTTGAATGATTAATTGATTGTTCAATTGAAACAATCAATGATCAAATTAACGTTTGACATGATTAAATTGACTGTTCCAAGTTGAAACAGATCATATTCGGATTCAATTTGAACAATCATTCGAATAGATTGAATGTTTGAATGATTAAAATTGATGTTCAATTGCCAACAATCATCGAATAATTGAATGTTGATGATTAAATTGACCTGTTCGAATTGAACAATCAAAATCGATCAATTGAACAATCAATCGAATAATGATATGTTTGAATGATTACAATTTGACTGTTCAATTTGAAGACATATCAATGATCGCAGATTGACAATCAATCGAATAATTGAATGTTTGACATGATTAACATGTGATATGTTCAATGGTGAACAATCAATCGAATGTGAATGATTAAAATTGAACTTGTTAATTCGAAGCGTTTGAATTTTGACACATATTCCCCTCCAGTAAGTAACCGCCACAGCAGTATTGTGTGCTTATTGCTTGTTTGTACACTCATGCCTAGTATGAAAGCAAGAGCTATAGCTGAAAGCAAGAGTTGTTGTTACTCTTATCGCCCTCCTATACAACATGAGAATTGGGTCGTGAGAAGATATCTCTGCGTCCTGCAGTAGCAATACCCGGGTATTAGTCGGCAGTGATAACATAGCATCAACACTGGCAATTATGGGCACTAGAACTAGTCTAGGTGAGTGGGAAGGCGAGATGTATGTGTTACGATAGAATACGCAGCCGTCCTGTAAGCTACTTCAAAATTCCGATATAAATGCGCCGTGCATTATATATGTGTGTGTGCGTGCGTGCGTGCGTGCGTGCGTGCGCGCGTGTGTGTGTGCGCGCGCGCGCGTTTGTGTGATAGATGGAAGTTATGTTGACTTTACTACGTGTATAACCTTGACTTGCATGGCGTGTCTCGTGACTGCGGCCCTGTCAAAAGTATTCGTAGACAGTGAACAGTCACCACCATGCTGGAAGTTGTTACTACTATAGTTTTCTCGTCGTTAATTGCCTTCCGGGTTTTGAATCGATCGAGCGTGGACGCTAAAATTCCAGCAAGTTAGCAATTAACCCGTCATGTAAATTATGCAAAAACTGTCCGCGCCTGCGCTCGGCGCTACGAGAGATTCGATTGCGAAAGTTTTTGGACAACGCCGATAAATTTTGGCAGTGAACTGTTGTTGAGCAATAACGTTGACAGCTGAACGGTCTGTGGGGGCACCTTGCCAAGCAGTGTGCGCAAAGGTGGAGTATAGGAGGCGGTGCATGCCGCCGTAAGGTTTACGTGGCCGGTATTTGAATACAGGCGATGCTATATTCCCTCCGCCAGTGAAAGCAAATATGACATTGCCCAAAAGCGAACCGAAATATGTCAAACCCACAATCTCGAGGCCATAACGCGAAAGTAAAAAACATATCGAACAGGGGAGGCTGGTGGGGGAACTACGGGAACGTAAGTTCAACTGAAGGTAACCATGTAAGCCATAGCTGGAAAGGACCACACGTATACCTTTTCACTAAGTGAAACAGTCGCGAGCCTGGTCAGGAGTGCCAGAGATTGGGGTTAGGCTATACGTGTGACTGCTCGGCTACGTACGACGGCCCAATTGTCCGAAAAACCCACTAAGTCCGAAGCCACTAGTGCCGAAAACCCACAGGGGATGGGGTGCCGAATCTATGGTCCTAATGTTTAATTATTTAATTAATTTTAATTTTTAATTTTATATTTTAATTTTAATTAATTTATTTTAATTTTTTAATTTAATGTAATGTTAATTTTAATTTTAAATTTTAATATTTATTTATTTTTTAGTTGGCACTGTAATTTTATTGGTAAAAAACTAACCACAAATGTCATACATGTCAACCACAAATGTAAAAATTTTTGTTTAACCACAAATGTTAAAAATTTATTACAAAGTTATTATCAGATCGTGTGTATGTGGCGCGTGGCGTGTGTACGTACGTACGTGCCGTGTACATATGTCTGTACGGCGCGTGTTATGTGTGTACGCCGTGTACAATGTCTCTACCGCCCCCCCCCCATCCCCCACATTCCCCCTACTATTACCCCGCACTCTACCGCTACCATACCCCACCCTACCCTACCTACCCTACCTACCTTACCATACGCTCCCCCTACAGTCCGCCTAAAAATTTCAAAATTTGAAAAAAATTAATTAAAATTAAAAATTAAAAAATTAAAAATTAAAATTAATTAATTAATTAAACATTAGGTATAGATCGTACCCCATTCCCTGTGGTATTTCGGATCCGTGGGTTTTCGGACTAGTGGCATTTCGGACTAGTGGGCTTTCGATAGTGGCTTTCAGGACCTATTGGGCCGTCGACTAGCGAGCTGTAACCAGGCTATTACAGGAGATGGGTGTTAGGCTAATAGTACAGGAGATAGGGTTAAGGCTATACAGGAGATAGGGGGTTAGGCTATACAGGAGATTACAGGGGTTTAGGCCTATATACAGGAGATAGGGGTTAGGCTATACAGGAGATACGGGGTTAGGCTATACGGAGCATAGGGGGTTAGGGCTAACAAGGTGATAGGGGTTAGCTATACAGGAAGATAGGGGGTTAGGCTTACAGGAGATAGGGGTTAGGCTATACAGGAGATAGAGGGTTAGCGCTAGAGAGAGATAGGGTGTTTTGGCTTATACGAGATCTAGGGTGTTTAGGCTATAGTTACGGAAGATAGGGGGTTAGGCTATAGAGCGAGATGGGTGTTAGCTATTACAGGAGATAGTGGGTTAGGCTATTAGAGCGGAGATAGGGTAGTTTAGGCTATACAGGAGATTAGGGGTTAGGCGTATAAGGAAGCTAGGGTGTTAGGCTATACAGAGATAGGGGAGTAGGCTATCAGTACAGGAGATAGGGGGTTTAGGCTATAGAGGAGATAGGGTTTGTTTTAAGGCTATACAGGAGAGATAGGGGTTAAGGCTATTAGTACAGGTGACTAGGGTGTTAGGCTATAGAGGAGATAGGGTGTTAGGCTATACAGGAGATAGGGTGTTAGGCTATACAGGTGATAGGGTGCTGGCTCGTTTATACAGGAGATAGGGGTTAGGCTATAGAGGAGATAGGGGTTAGGCTATACAGGAGATAGGGGTTAGACTATAGAGAGATAGGGTGTTAGCTATACAGGAGATAGGGGGTTAGGGCTTATAGTACAGGAATACGGGGGTAAGGCTATACAGGAGCTAGGGGGTTAGTTATACAGGGAGATGGTGTTAGGCTATACAGAGATAGGGGGTGTAGGCTAATAGTACAGGAGCATCAGGGTTAGGCGCTATACAGGAGATAAGGGGTTAGGCTGATACAGGAGATGAGGGTTGTTAGGCTATAACAGGTGATAGGGTGTTAGCTATACAGGAGATTAGGGGGTTAGGCCTATCAGAGGAGATAGGGTGTTACTATACAGCGAGATAGCGGGGTTAGGCTATAGCAGGAGATAGGGTGTTAGGCTTATACAGGAGAGTAGGGGGGTTAGGGCTATAGGTAAACAGGAAGATAGGGGGGTTAGGCACTATAGCAGGAGATAAGGGGTTAGGCTTATAACAGGAGACGGGTTTAGGGCTATACAGGTGATTTAGGGCTATCAGAGATAGTAAGGCTATACAGGAATAGGGGTTAGGCTTATACACGGAAGATAGGGGGTTAGGCCTAAGTACAGGAGATAAGGGGGTTAGCATAGTACAGGAGATGGGGAGTTAGGCTATACAGCGAGATAAGTCGGTTAGTTATACAGGAGATAGGTGTATCTCGAGGCTATACAGGTGATAGGGGGTTAGGCTATACAGGAGATAGGGGGTTAGGCTATACAGGAGATAGGGGGTTAGGCTATACAGGAGATAGGGGGTTAGGCTATACAGGAGATAGGGTGTTAGGCTATAGAGGAGATAGGGGGTTAGGCTATATAGGAGATAGGGGGTTAGGCTATACAGGAGATAGGGTGTTAGGCTATGCAGGAGATAAGAGTAATAAAGCATCCATACTGTGTATCGTCAGCAAGGCTGCGTCCTTCGAGCGTCCGTCCATCATAAGTGTAATTTATCATCGTCAGCGGGAGATTTCTCACGGCCCGTGGGGCCACAATTTAAAAAAAAATTGTTTGCTCTCACCCGACCCAGGCTGAAAAGTTTGGGTAGGTAGGTAGGCTTTTTTTAGGGGGGTATTTTTTACAAATTCAGCATGGTGTCTACATGCTCGGGTGTGCTTGTGTGGAGATAGCTTTTATGTTGAATGTTGGTTTTGCTTGGTACATATAATGTATTGCCTACAGATTTATATAATGTACAGTGATACAATTTGTAAAAAGAAAAGAATGGGAAAGATCAATAAAAATGTTTGAGTCGGCCCCTTTTTGGCGGGTCGGTCGGGTGAGGGCAAACAAACAACATTTTTATTATGGCCTGGGAACGCATGTCGTAGGGGGACCGAATAATGCTGTTACATAACAACATTAACTTACTAAAGGAGCTTGATTGATGAGATTTCGGCTGCTTGGCGCCTCTGCCCCACTCGTTAGCAACGCTACATTATTCAAACGTAATCTCATGTCCGATGTCTAATGTTCTCTCTCTCTCTCTCTTTCTCTCTCTTTCTCTCTCTTTCTCTCTCTCTCGCTCCCTCTCGCTCTCTCTCTCTCTTTCCACCTCTCGCTCTTCCTCTCTCTCCCCCTACCCCTCCCCCTCTCTGTCTAATTCTCGCTCACCTGGTGTCTGATGCACAGGCCTCTAGTTCCACTGAAGCACCAGACTGAGTACGACATACTCGCTCCGCGCGCGGCAACGAGGAAGCTGAGGGTGATCCGACTCACGCAGCGCGGAGGAGACGGATGCGGACTTGGCTTCTCCATCCGAGGAGGTGAGCACAGCTTACTCTGACTAGATAGATGCTCGTTTCCCTCCAATCCTTGCACGCGTTTTGCTAGCTCTAGAACTATAGCCTTTCGCTCTGACCTGTGGCTACAGCCTGTGGCCACAGGACTGTGGTGGAGCGATGGGCTATAGTTATACAGCTAGTGTTTTGCGTGCAGTAGAAAGGATTGATGTAACTCGGCAGTGCGATGCAGCGTGCGTAGTAGAGCTACGTGGGTTGAATGCGTGTAGGTGCTGCAGGCTGGGACATGTGATGCAGCTAGTAATATAGTATGTAATACAGTGTGTGATACAGTGAGCAATATATCATATAATAGCCTCGTCTACACGACGAACCTTAACTCGAGTTAAGCTAACTCGAGTTAAGCGTTAACTCGAGTTAGCGATTATGTAGCGTCTACACGACGAACCTCAACTCGAGTTAAGCTAACTCGAGTTAGCGATTATGTAGCGTCTACACGACAACACCCGATAGCGATTATTACCGATTTATTATACATGCGTGCGTGCGTGTGTATGTGAACGTGCGTGCGTGTGTGCGTGCGTGCGTGCGTGCGTGCGTACGTACACGTGCGTTCGTGCGTGCGTGCGTGCGTGCGTGTGTACGTACACGTGCGTGCATGCGTTAGTGCGTACATGTGCGTGCATGTGTGCGTGCATGCATGTGCACGTACACGTGCGTGCATGAGTGTGTGCGTGCGTGTGCAAGTACACGTGCGTGCGTGCGCGCGTGCGCAGGTACACGTTCGTGCGTTCGTGCGTGCGTGCGTGCGTGTGCACGTACACGTGCGTGCATGCGTGAGTGCGTACATGTGCGTGCATGTGTGCGTGCGTGCGTGCGCATGTGCGTGCGTGTGCACGTACACGTGCGTGCATGCGTGCGTGCGCGTGTGCGTGCGTGTGCACGTACACGTGCGTGCGTGCGTGCGTGCGCGTGTGCGTGCGTGTGCACGTACACGTGCGTGCGTGCGTGCGTGCGCGCGTATGCAGGTACACG
>NW_014577614.1:66221-84933 GCF_000485595.1 Priapulus caudatus
AGAGAGAGAGAGAGAGAGAGAGAGAGAGAGAGAGAGAGGGAGAGAGAGAGAGAAATTGTGATAGAGCGAGCAAATAAAAGTGAGTGCGATAGAACGAATGTTAGTTAAGTGTTAGTGTGGGTGTGTGGAGGTATAAGTTTGGGTCCCATATGCATGGGTCTGTGTATGTTTGTGTCTGTGTGTGTGTGCATGTGCATTCACGTCTGTAGCTGTGGGTATACCATGCAGGGACAAGAGAGATGACGTCACATGGAAGTACGTGGAGCCATCTGAGCAGACCGGCAAGTTCCAGCCAGACCGCAAGGTGTTCATCAACGTCATAGGCAACACACTGGGATGCAGGTAAGAGGCTGATGCGCGGACGCTGGAGCAGGTGTATGAATTATTGATTCAAGTCTGAGCACATGCTATGTGTGCCCTGCTCATTGCTTCAGCCTGCAGTACATATTTATACAGATGCGCCCGCGTGTGTGCGTGCGTTTGTGTGGGTGTGTATATTTGACCTTTACTTTCGCTGTTATACCTTGTATCTTCTCTTAGTTATATTAAAATATTTAGGATACATCTTTAAAAGATATTAAATGCGAATTGCAGGTGGTGGCAACAGTTTCTATACATGCACACTTTCCAAATATTCATAGTCATGCAGCTTCTTTCATGCAAGGTTTATAAGCCATACGGTATTCCCTTGTTTAACTGTTTCAGTAAGGATCCTAGATTGCAGTTTTTTAAACAGCAATTATAAAAATCCTTTAGGACCGTGTCTTCGTGCCTTCCTTCCGCCAATGTCTTCTCATCATGTCAGTAGAGTTTAGCGTCCGACCGTGGAGGAGGTCGTAAAACAAGTGAGCGTGGTAATGTGCTAATCGCTTGCGGGTGGTGACAGCCTCTTGTCGTCTTGCAGCGTGACGAGCGGCCCGCCGTACAACCCGGGCATCTTCATCCAGGGTGCGCGCGGCGGCGGGCTGGCGGAGGAGGCGGGACTCGAGGTCGGGGACCAGCTCATCGAATGCAACGGCACCAGCTTCGCCAACATCACGCACGCCGACGTACGTACGACGCGGCTGCCGCCAGGGGGCGCTCACTCAGCCGACCGGGGAACGTTCTCGCAATGGCGTGGACCTCACCCGCCCTGCTGTCTGACGTTGGATTACTCTGGTGCATTCGCTGGGGTGGGGGGGGGGAGAATTGATTGCTGTGCTGAGTGGGGTAGAGAGGGTGAAAACTGGTGGATGTTTCTAGTGGATGCGTGGACAAGAAATGCTAAGAACTGCTTCTTTCTTTCTCGAGAATTATGTGAACCACTTGATATGATTCAGAAGACACGGTACGAACTCTAGAAACACTTTTTTCCAGCTCGATAACATGAACTACTTGATTTTTTGCGTGCAAACTTTCTGTTTCGTTAGCCACGGCAGCGTTTCAAAGCTTAGCGATGTTGTCGTGTATATAGACGTACATATATGTGAAGCGTTTACGTGTGTTACAGGCTGTGATGTGCCTAAAGTCGAGGAAGCAACTGTCACTGGTCGTTCGTAAAGGCGTGGTGAGTGATGGCAATCATATCAAAGTGTTTATGTGTTAGAAACGTTAGACCTAACATCGTCAGGAATAGTTGCCGATCTGAAGTCTGCATTGTTAGAAGTACCCGGTGAAGTGGTAGATGCTAGTAGTTTTGTGCCGGTAATCTATGGATACGTGGGTGACAACTGAGATAGTGCTCCAGCAAGGCTGCCCTAGGTGACTCTCCCATGTCTTTACGTCTTCACGGGAGATGTGAACTATAGAGCAGAGCTCTATACCAGCGGCCCGTTATCAGAAACATCTTAAAGTTGAGGCTAATTTAAAGACAAATTTTGTTTCTGAGAGTGGGCCCTGGGCCAAGCCTTCATGTTTGTTCCTGACAAATGGTCTAGTGCACATACTTATATTTAATTTATACTGGAAACACACATTTCTGTACGTTAGTTTGAACCTTGAAAATATTCGTGGTGTACATAGGTGCAAGTGCTTCTTTGGAAGTTATGTGCATTCGTGCATGTTGAATGTTGACGGCATGTCGATGTTTGTTTGCAGGGGCTGGATATGTTTGACCTGAGTGACCAACAGTCTGTAAACACACTGACCAGTCGGATGACCACTGGCACGGTGAAGTCCAGACAGTCGAGAGAGTCTGAGCGCACCCTCCAGGCCGGTGGGAGACAAAGACGTATGAGGTAACACATATACCATAGCCTTTCTGGTTAAAACTAATATAAATCAATTTAATAATTTAAAATAAAAAACATTTATATATTATTTATTTATATTTAATAATGAAATGCTAATTAATTTACTATTTAAATATATTAATTAATTAATGACAACTAATTTATAATAATAATATATAATATCATGGTCACGACTTGTGGCTGTGAATGTGTTTGAGGATGTAGCGAATGCTCGTGGTTGTGAGGGTGAATTCAGATATGGGAGTGGCTGAGCGAACGGTCGTGAGTGTTAATTTTTTTAAATTTTGTTACGCATGCTTCAACTCGGTTTCGAGTTTGTGCCATCTCGTCATGCTTACTCGTATGTGTGTGCGTTGCAGTGCGAGCAGTGTGGGTAGCATGGCAGAGTCAACGGTGATCATGGCTGACGTACACGCAGACACGGACACACGACTACGACGCACCGGCAGCGGCCGCAGCCAGCAGCTCAGCATCGGTAACCATACAGAGTGCTTACTAGTAGTTCAACAAGAGTGTGTGTGTGTGTGTGTGTGTGTGTGTGTGTGTGTGTGTGTGCGTGTGTGTGTGCGTGTGCGTGTGTGTGTGTGCGCGCGTTCACGTGTGGGTACAGGTGTGTGTGTGTGTGTGCGTGTGTGTGTGCGTGTGTGTGTGTGTGTGCGTGTGCGTGTGCGTGTGCGTGCGCGCATGTGTGTGCGCGTTCACGTGTGGGTACGGGTGTGTGTGTGTGTGTGTGTGTGTGTGTGTGTGTGTGTGTGTGTGTGTGTGTGTGTGTGTGAGCGTGCGTGCGTGCGTGCGTGCGTGTGCACGTACACGTGCGTGCATGAGTGTGTGCGTGCGTGTGCAAGTACGCGTGCGTGTGTACGTACATCGTACTACTACTAGTGCTGCCTCCTATCGTGTAGGTTAAGCTAACTCGAGTTAAGCGTTTACACGGGCCTTAACTCGAGTTAAGGTAACTCGAGTTAGCTTAACCTCGATCGACTGGCGAGGTTAAGCTAACTCGAGTTAACGCTAACTCGAGTTACCTTAACTCGTGTTGAGGCCCCGTGTAGACGCTTAACTCAAGTTAAGGTTCGTCGTGTAGACGTAGCTAATATAGTGTGTGATACGTTGCGTGATTCAGCATGTAATACAATGTAATGCAGTGTGATACAGTGTGTAATAAAGCACGTGATACAGCGTGTGATGCATGTGATACAGCATGTAATAAAGCACGTGATACAGCGTGTGATGCATGTGATACAGCATGTAATACAGCGTGTGATGCATGTGATACAGCATGTAATACAGTCTGTGTATTGATGCTGCAGGGTGTGAGCATGGCACTGACATCTTCGTTACCGACGTCATACGGGAGTCACAGGCCGACAACCAGGGTCTGAGGGTTGGTGACCAGATTGCCAGAGTCAACGGCTTTGCGCTGGACAAAATGACGCACAACGAAGCTCTGAGTTTGATTCGCCAGCGCACCCACCTCATCCTGAAAGTCAGAAGTAAGTGGGGAATACACGTATGAGAGTGTGGTGTTCCATGCAGCTTGGGGTAATGCTGGCGCCATTGTATGAGTGGTTAGCTAGGTTGGGTATAGCTCTAGAACTATAGCCCTTCGCTCTGCCACACCCTGTGGCAGAGTGAATGGCTATAGTTTTAGAGCTAGGTTGGGTGGGGCTTGCGGGGGTCGTCTGTCAGTGCTGTGAGGGTGAGTATGTTGTGCGCGAGGTTATTATGTCATGGGTCAGGGCCGTCGCCAGGGATTGACTAATGGTGAAGCCCAGTCATGAAGGCGCAAAGCGCCCTAAAGGGGGAGAGTGTGTGAGGGAGTTTCCCCCTCTCCTTGGTGGCGGTCTGAGGGGCCTTACCCAAAAATCTTTGAAGTGCTAACATGGAAAATGGTGTATGCTGGCGAGTTTTAAAATGAATTTTTAACATGTGAAACACAGTAGAAAGTACGTTGCAACTGTTTAATTGCATTTTTTTTTTTTATTTGAAAATAATGTTGAAGCCTGAGCTTCCGGGCCTCCGTCTAGCGACGTGCACACACGATGTGCACACGCGATGTGCGTTACACGGTTATATTTACATTGCCAGCATTGAGCAAGTGAGGGTGTGTGACGGTTGCTGATTACCACGCATTTGTTTTTTTTGCAGGCATTGGAATGCTACCTGTTAAATTGTAAGTAATACTATATCGCGTCTACACGGTTAGAAAATGAGATAGAGTGAGGGGAAGAGGAAGGGAGAGCGTGACGTTGGAAGAAAGGAACATTGTAGAGAGAGAGAGAGAGAGAGAGAGAGAGAGAGAGAGAGAGAGAGAGAGAGAGAGAGAGAAGTGCGTGCGTGCGTGCGTGCGTGCGTGCGCGCGTGTGTGTGTGCGCGCGCGCGCGTTTGTGTGATAGATGGAAGTTATGTTGACTTTACTACGTGTATAACCTTGACTTGGCATCGGCGTGTCTCGTGACTGCGCCCTGTCAAAAGGTATCGTAGACAGTGAACAGTCACCACATGCTGGAGTTATTACTACTATGTTTTCTCGTCTATAATTGCTCGGGTTTTGAATCCGATCGAGCGTGGACCTAAATTCCAGCAAGTTTAGCAATTAACCCGTCATGTAAATTATGCAAAAACGTCGCGCCCTGCGCTCGGGCTACGAGAGATTGATTGGAAAGTTTTTGGACACGGCCGATAAATTTTGCAGTGACTGTTGTTGAGCAATAACGTTGAGCAGTAACGGTCTGTGGGGGGTCACCTTGCAAGCATGTGGCAAGGTGGAGTATAGGAGGGTGCATGCCGCCGTAGGTTACGTGGCCCGGTATTTGAATACCAGCGGACTGCTATATTCCCTCCCGCGCAGGTGAAAGCAAATATACATTGCCAAAAGCGAACCCGAATATGTCAAACCAAATCTCGAGCCATAACGCGAAAGTAAAAACATATCGAACAGGGGGAGGCTGGGTGGGGGAACTACGGGACGTAGTTCCAACTGAAGGTAACATGTAAGCCATAGCTGGAAAGGCCACACGTTACCTTTTCACTAAGTGAAACAGTCGCAGAGCCTGGTCAGGAGGTGCAGAGATTGGGGGTTAGGCTATACAGGAGATAGGGTGTTAGGCTATACATGAGATAGGGAGGCGGTCCGGGGCGGTCCGTAGTGACTCCGTGCTGGGGCCGGCTTTATCCGGGCTCAATCCAGGATGGTCCGTGGCGCTGCCGTGCTGGTCCGGCCCGATCCGGCCCGATGATGCTTTTTTTCACCCGGATTGCCACGGATTATAAATTTTACGGTCCGGGGAGATCCTGCCCCATCCGCGGTAATCCGTGGACAGTCCGGCCCCAGTGTGACTTTAGCTTTAGTGTGTTCGTGTGTTCGCGCGATCGATATTAGCACGTCGAGTCGTATGGCGTATGGCGTATGTCGTTGGCGGTCGATCGATATCACCCAGCGAGCCAGCGAGTCAGCAAACCAGCGAGCCCAGCGAGCCAGCTCGTAACACATACATGTTACATGGGAGCGTGTACATGTCAGTACACTGGCGTATATCGTGGGTTATTCGTGTGTTCGTGAGTCGTATGGCGTATGGCGTATGTCGTCTGCGGAGGTATGCACTCCGTGAGTGCAATCTGTCTAGTTATGTATGTGAGAATGCCTGTGGATCTGTGGATGTGAGGCTGAGTTTTGGTATGGAAATGGGAGTGTCAATCTTTGTGTGTGTGTGTGTGTGTGCGCACGTGTGTGTGTGTGCGTGCGTGTGTGCGCACGTGTGTGTGTGTGTGCGTGCGTGTGTGCGCACGTGTGTGCGCACGTGTGTGCATGCGTGCGTGCGTGCGTGCGTGCGTATGTGCGTACGTGCATGCGTGAGAGAGAATTAGTTATAATATCCGTCTTGCTATTACAGTCTAATGCGAGTAGCCATCGTCCCGTTACCCTGCTCCCCATGGAGGCCAAGAGCAGTGGCCAGCGGTCGGATGGAGTTAAGCGCATGAACGGCAGCCAACGAGCAGACAACAGCCAACGAACGAGCATTGGTCAGCGAATGAACAGCGGTCAACAAATAGAGAAGAGCAGTTACATGCAGATTGACAGCCTTTCGTCTGCCTCTGGCAGCAGTGGTTACTCGTCTGAGCAGGGACGCAGTACAAAGCTTAAAAGGTAAGCTAGCTGTATGGTCACCAGATGGTTCTGGGGAGTCCTATTAGTCTTTACACTAGTTCTGTGATTCTGTGTCTTGTAGTCTTGTCTTGTAAGTCTGTTGTCTACAATTCTTTGATTTGGTGCAAAATTGGTCATGAGGACGTAGTGGTGGCATTTCATCTTGCTATGTGTGTTATTATGTTTTTTTCAGTACAAATTTGGCAGACCCAGAAAAGGTGGACTTGTGCAAATTGGTGAGTGAAAATGTTTATTTATCAGTGTAGCTGTATGGTGACTGTTATGCGTTTTAACGGTTATTTCTAGTTATAGATGTCATGATTTTATTCTAATGTTTATTATGCGTTACATGGTTATTTTTTTGATTACATGGCAAACTACATTTATGCAGTTCACGCCCTCGCAGGTCAACGGTAGAGAACTGAAGACGCTGACTTACACCAAGGTGAGCTGCCTGTCACATTTTTAGCAATGTCTCAAGCAACGTGAGCTGACACAATCGTCACCATCACAACACTGCTTCCTCATTCCATCATTCCACTTTCTGAATCTGCACCTTATAATTAAGATTTTAGAATCTAAGGCAGGGCCGTAGCTAGCGGGGGCAAGGGGCGGTTGCCCCCCCCCTCAGTATAAAGTAGATACAGTACATGGTTAATGGCGGTCACCTTCCCAGAACACACCATACACATGGCTGTGCCTCTCCAGGAAAAACGGGTTAGCTACGTACGCTCCTAGGCTATTGTCATATTTATTATGGTAAAATTAAAATCCAATTAAAGTCAACTTAGTTTCCACTGTGTCACAGACGAGGTTTTATTCATTATTTGTTAAGTCGTTATGACTAGCTGTATGTGTTTCTTCTCTTGCTGCCCTTGCAATATGGACGAAACTAATAACAGAGAGTGAGTATTGCTGTTATCATGGTATAGATTAGTTGAAAAATAGTTTGTAATACTAATATAATAGATCCAAGCGCTGATTTCATATACAGCCAAATGAATTGTATTTTCGTAAGTTTTTCAAGTTTTCGTCGAGTAATTTTGTTAAGTTACCAACGACAGGCTGTGTTAAACTTCCATGTGTCCGTTAGTTTCATTGTGATGGGGAGCAGCATAATCAGGAATCATATAGCCTGTGATTCGTGACACGTGTCGTGCTTTTGGTCACATAAGAAGGTGACTGTCATTGCTGTGATTAGTAATGCTGGCTGATGTGTGTGCAGGAGGGACCGCTGGGTGTCGCGTTGGAAGGCGGGACGGACTCGAAAAAGCACAACGGCAGAGTCGTGGTCGCTGAGATCTTCCCGACTGGGAGCATTTACAAATACGGTGAGTCGAAGAGGTTGCAGGCAGTGGGACGGTAGGAAGCGGGGAAGCCATGGTATTGTCCATATGTGGGGCATGCAGGGGCACGTGGTAATGTAGAACTGTGAGGCTGGGACAGCTGAACTGTAGGCATGCTACTTTTAAATATACATGGCCTATTACGCATACCGAGTGCGTACAGCAGCATGCAGCACTATCCTTACATCGAAGACTGTGAGTTCAATATGCTGAGCAAACCCTAGAGATATTGAAAAGATGAATCCCCAACCTAGGTGTGAGTGCTGACTCCAACATATAAATACGATAATGTATATACAATGTATATAATATATATACGATAGATATAACACGATGCGATACCCCACATGGTATGTACGTCTACTCTATATCATTATTATATCGATGCAGGTGGTCTGGAAAAGGGCAGCCAGCTGATGATGGTGAACGGGCGATCTCTGCTAGGCATCACACTCACGCAAGCACAGGAGGTGCTAAAGGAGGTCATCCTGGGGCCTGGCGACTCCCTCACCCTCGTAGTCGCCACGCAGAAGAAAGACGATGACACGTAGGTTACCAGACAGTGAGAAAGGAGGGAACGGGGAGGGCAGTCATGTCAGTAATGCGAGACATGAGCAGGAGGCGACTGTGTCAATGTGCCTGCTGTAACTTTACTTTGTGTGCAGTGCATGCATCCATGGGCATGCCCTTGTGTAAATCATGAAACTGTGTTATTCCAGAACCTACCTGTAAAGAGCCCAGGCAGCAGAAGCCAGAAAGTCACATCAGTGGCTTTACCAGGCAACACGGTAGTTCATGGAGCAAGAACCTCAACAGTCAACATGAAGTCTCAATGAATAGCATCTCGTAGCTACCATCCATTACCAGGGCTGTAATAATTCAACTGTTTTCATCTGAGTTTGTTATGACCAAACCATATTCATTTGTCAGCGTCACAGTTCTATGCGATGGTATGCACGCAGCATAGATACATCAATTTGCTGCTAGAGGGATCAATGAAATCGCGTGCAGCTGATAGCACAGGCATCGCATCAGTATCATTAACGGCAGACGATATATGTTTTCATCGTTAATAGCCTTTGTAATAATGCGAGGCTATGTCAACAACAGTAAGGCATAGCCTACTGCTGTGTCGATCACGTCAGCAGTCATTCTGTCACTGCTAATGCAGGCGCTTATTTTTAACAGAGTTACATTAAGCACACGTAGCTCGTTTGAAATACGATATATTTTTGTTTCTAGTTGTATATACGCGTAAAATGGTAAATATAGAACTTGTTGGTCGCTCAGTACGTGCGCGAATGTGTCCTCAATATAATATATACGCGCTCAAGTAGAAGTTTCTACCCTCCACTATAGCCAGTGTATATGATTCCATTCTGATTCCCATGCCGAACATTCCTGTCACTAGTTTTCTCTGCGTAAGCACTTACACTGGCTCTAAAGTTAGACCCCCTGTGAAGTTATAAATAAAGTTAATATACGATATTAATGAGTGTTTACTAGAGACGTGACGTATCGCCAATAGGTTGTACTGAATAAGTACGTTATAGGTTCGTTACATCGATTCATTACTGGTGTCCATGCTCAGTAAATTCCAAATAGGCCCCGAATGCCAAGTGATTCTAAGTAATACTCAGTAGTTTTCTGATATGTATTACGCCTCGGCGGTAGGAATCCAATTTCTCTTTCAATATTGAGCAAATCTTGCCACTATAATTAGCTCACATTTCTGCTGACAGTTTGACGTCTTCATACACTTTTGCTCTAACGTAAAGTTACAATCGGCTGTATACAGAATTCCAAACTAATTATAATCCATAACTTACTTGTCAGTTATAGATTAAAAGATGTTAACGTTCAATATAGTCATGAACGCATAGTAATTTATATTATTTTTGTAGCACGTATTTGTATTGTATACAATATTATCATGCATTTCTTTCTGTAGTTTAAACAAAGTGTATATGAAACGAATGTATGAACACTTGGCTGTCGATTCTACAATACCAAGCATAAGCATGGAAATGGCTTTTTCATCATTGCTTAGAAAGTATAATGTAAGTGTAATAAAGTATAGACATTGCATGAAAAAATCCGATTGCTGTACGTTATCTGTTAAGTTGTTCGTTTTAAGCACCTGAGTGTAGAGTATCAGACAGAGCAACCGAGTTAATAGATTAACTATTGTATATAGATTGAATCTGTCTTTGATCATAGACATCATCTGCAGGAGTGCTACGGCGTTTAATAGATGCAGTATTTCGGTGCTTTCGTGTAAAAGCACCAACACCAACACAAACACCAGTCATAGCAGTAGAAACCAGCCGTAGCCTGTGTGGGGGGGGGCAGCTGCCCCCTAGATTTTGGAGCAAAATTAAAAAAATAAATTGTTCTACTAAAAGAGAATTGTCGTAGTCAGAATGAAGGCTGTACAGTCATGTACTCAGAAGTGATTCAAATACCATTTCCTGCGATCAACCGTACGTAGCAGCAGCAGCAGCAACATTAACAGTACCAGTACAATCGACAGTCAGTTAGTAGCAACCGTAGTAGCAGCAAAAACAACAGCAGCCGCATTCGCAGCACACTATATCACGAATATGTTTCTTCGGTTGTCGTGTGTCTTGTCATCTTGTCTCCTGCCGTGGCGGCTCTCAACCGATCTTTGTTCGTTTCTCTCTCATTATCCCCCTGTACTGACTCCCTTCCCCCATTCCCGCCTCTTCGTCTCCCTCTGTCTCTCCTTTTCACAATTCCTACCTTATCTTCCTCCTTTACCCCCCTTTTCTATCTCTTCTTCATCGCGTGAGCGCGTGTGAGCGTGTGTATGTGACGTGTGTGCGTAAGCGCGTGTGTGCGTGAGCGCGCGTGTGTGCTGATCGTGTGTGTGTGATGTGTGTGCGTGAGCGCGTGTGTGCGACATGTGTGCGTGAGCGCGTGTGTGTGACGTGTGTGCGTGAGCGCGTGTGTGCGACATGTGTGCGCGAGCGCGTGTGTGCGACGTGTGTGCGTGAGCGCGTGTGTGTAACGTGTGTGCGCGAGCGCGTGTGTGCGACGTGTGTGCGCGAGCGCGTGTGTGCGACGTGTGTGCGCGATGACGGCGTGTGTGTGACCGTGTTTGCCGTGCGTGTGTGGCTGAACGCGTGTGTGATTCGACGTGTGTTGCGTGAGCGCGTATTGCGATGTATGTGTGTGCGACGTGTATCGTGAGCGTCGGGTGCGACGCGTGTCTACTGAAGCGCAGTGTGTGCGGAGCGCGTGTTGTGGCGTGAACGCGGTTGCGGTGAGCGCGTTGCTGTGCGTGAGCGCGTGAGTGCGACTGTGTGTGCGACGTGTTGGGTGGAGCGCGTGTGGTACGTGAACGCGTGTGATTCGTGAGCGCGTGTGTGCGTGAGCGCTGTGTGTGTCAGTTGAGCGCGTTGTGCGATGTGGTGCGGAGCGCGTTGGGCTGAGCCCAGTGGTGTGATGTGTGTGCGATGAGCGCCTGTGTGCGACGTTTGCGGAGCGCGTGGCGCGAACGTGTGTGCGTGAGCGCGTGTGTTGCTGAGCGTGGTGGCAGTGAGGCGGTGTGTCGCGTGCGGTCGCGTGGTGTGGCGTGAGCCGCGTGTGTGGCGTGAGCGCGTACATTGCGACGTGTGTGCGGAGCGCAGTGTGTGGCGTGAGCGCATGTTGCTGAGCAGTGTGTGTGGTGATGTGTGTGCGTGAGCGCGTGTGTGCGTGAAGCGCGGTGTGTGCGTGAGACGCGGTGTGTGTGACGTTGTCGTGCGTGAGCGCGTTATGTGAGACTGTGTGCGTGAGCGCGTGTGTTGTGGACGTGTGTGCGACGTGTGCGTGAGCGCGTGGGCACGACGTGTGTGCGTTCGCGCGAGTGTGTGGGCTGAGCGCCGTGATGGAAAGCGTGAGCGCGTGTGTGCGATGTGTGCGTGAGCTCGCGTGTGGTGCGAATGTGTGTGCGTGAGCGCGTGGGTCGATGTGTGTGCATGAGCGCGTGGTGCTGAGCCGCGTGTGTGTGACTGTGTGCTTGAGCGCGTGTGTGCTAGAGCGCGTGTGTGAATGTGTGTGCATCGAGCGTGCCGCGGGGGGAGGTGTGTGCGATGTGTGTGCGTGAGCGTGTGTGGTGCGACGGTTTTCTGTTGAGCGCGTGTGTGCGTGAAGCGCGCGTGTGTGCGATGTTTCGTGACCGTGTGTACGTGTGTTTCGACCGTGTTGCGTGAGCAGCGTGTGTGCGCACGTGTGTGGCGTGAGCGCGTGTGTGCGATGGTGTCTGAGCGCGTGTGGCGGTGTTCTGAGCGCGGTGTGATGCGAGTGTGTGCATGACGCGAGTGTGTGCTGAGAGCGTGTGTGATGTGTGTCGTGAGCGCGTGTGGCGATGTGTGTTGCGTTCGACTGTGTGTGTGAGCGCGGTGGTTCGTGAGCGCGTGTGTGCGACGTGTGTGCGTGAGCGCGTGTGGCGACGTTGTGCGTTGAGCGCGTGTGTACGATCGTGTGTCGGCTTCGAGCGCATGTGGCGTCGAAGCCGACGTGTGTGCGACGTGTGTGCGTGAGAGCGCTGTTGTGCGACGCGTGTGCTGAGCGCGTGTGTGCGTGAGCGCGTTGTGTGCGACGTAGTCCGATGAGCGCGTGTGTCGTGAGCGCGGGTGTGTGCGACGTGTGTGCGTGCGTAACGCGTGTTCGCCGGTGATACGTGTTCCTGTGTTGCACGTGGCGGTTGTAGTCAACAGCGCGCGTGTGTGTATGTGTATGTGCGTGTGTGATGTGTTGTGCAGTGCGGCGTGTGTCGTGTGCGTGTGGCGCGGTGCGTGTGTCGGCGTGCGCGTGCGCGTGCGCGGTGCGTGCGAGTGCGGCGTGCGCATGTGCGTCGTCGTTCGCATGACCGTTCATGCGTTCCTTCGTGCGTGTGTGCGCACGTGTGTGCCCGGTGTGCATAGCAATTTGTCCGTGTGAGAAGTGCATGTGCAACCTCGTTATTATATTTGCCAGGGGCGAGCCAGTATGTACAACTGTAGGCCCCGTGCCTACACTTTTTGCAAAGTTTATTCTTTTTTTAAAACAGCGCCATAATTCCAAAATCATAAGCTTCGGCGGATCGAGTTTAAGAGTCTAGACAGGAAAAAACATTGAAATGAAACGTAGCAAAAATATGGGCTAAATTAGTGAACGCTATTCTTCTTGTCACTAGGCGGTCATTTCTATCGCGTGCCCGTTTCATTCAACACTCTAAACCCGCTTCGAAAAAGACAGGACCGATCTTGTCAGTGTTTTTAATACATTTTTAACTCGTTCGTACAACTATTTTAACTCTTTGTTTTTGGGTTTAAAGTGATATTGAAATAGGTGTCTCAATAGCAAGTAGCCAAGGCAACCAGTATTGAACACTCGGAAGGGCCGTTTCCGCCACTGGGGGTTTGTAAAAACCTAAAAAATTTCTGTAACGCTCCGCTCAGATAGCCGTGCTCTACAACTTTGAAAATCCTGGCTACGCCTACCTGATTTGTTACCGTATCCCACCATTATCTCCGATGACCAATACATCTAATCATACTATTTGAATTCGTATCGTATGGTAATATGTATGGTAGTGTATCTTCCCTATATGGCGGGCCATATCGCGCCAAACGATCGTGGATGCAATTTTTCACAGGGCGCGTCTCTTAACCGGGCGTGTTCGTAGACTCGAAAAAAAAGCCTGTCCACAACCGTCAACTCGCCGAAAAATCGGAAAAACCAAACCCCGCAATTCGGCAAATCTTCTTCAACAAATGTCAGACACAGCCTATGATATTGAATTTCTTGCCTCACCTCATGATCTCATCAGCTGCCTCGAAACGCGAATCGTAAACTAAAACAGAGCAAACCACGACGCAGTTCAGAGGTACTACTACCGCCACCTCAGTTCAGAAGTTTTCGTTGCAGATGCTACGACGAGAATGCATTCTACGCATTGCCAAAGCTATGGCATTTTCTGATTCAATACAAAAATTTTTTAATTTCAATGTCAGGTTTGCACGCCAAAAGCATCACTAGACAAGTATCCATGTGGACACAGACCCCACCCGCTGGCCTCCTGATCTATACTAATAATGTGGAATTTCCTTTATTCGGCTACGATCTCAACAACTGGATAGCTGCATCGTGGGAAGCTTAACAGTTCGATACGCCACCGAAATCTCCCACATATTCCGATCCAGGATAAATAACACGAAAAACATTGTTTATCAGAACGTCTTGAAAACGAAAATCTCAACCCATTCCTACATGCTGTTAATATTAACAAGAGCTTTTTGTCATATTTACTCCATATTACCTGCTGAGTAGGGTCGTGCCCCCCCCCCCGTATACTGCGGAACGTACGCGTCTGGGTACGGTGGGTAAACGCGCAACGACCCTGTTAACTATCTAATATGCCGGACAGTATCACATCGCCTACCCCACTACCGAGTCTAGGGATCCGCCTACGCCTATCGCCTAACGCCGTAACCCTACTCCTAACCATACAAATAGTCATCCAGGGTACGTTCCCGGTATACGCTGGGACATAGACCCTATGACTATGAGCCATATTACTATTCCGTCCCAGGTTTCTAAATTGTGGGTGTGCTGTCATATAAATGTCATACCTAAGACCAGTTTTTTCTTCCATCTTATTATCTATAAAGCGATTTCTAATATTGAATATTGTGTGGCATTTATTGTCGAGTTTTTACTCCAATGTTCCTACGGTCCCATTATTAGTACGAAGAATTAGTAGCACGATTTTACCTCACGCACAGGCGGTACGCTCAAGCTAGTCTAATATATATGAGTTCGTATGTAGTATCTATGTTGTATGTATTATCTTTCGCCTATAGGCGGTCAAACCGCCAAGCGGATTCTGATGCATTTCAACTAGGGACCATCTCTTATCTACCCCGGGCGTGTTTCGTACTGAAAAAAACCTGTCAAACCTTCAAACTCGCACGAAAAAATCGTGAAAACCCCTTCCCATTCGGAATCTTCACACAAGTATGTCAGCACCAGGCCTATAACCTATTGATTTTCTTAAGCCGACTCCCACTCATGATCTGCATCAGCTGCTGGCATATGCGAACCCGAAAACCGAAAATCGAAACCAAAACAGAACATAACCACGGCCAGTTCAGAGGTCTCCTCACTCTCATTCACATTTTCGGTTCAGATGCTACGATTCTGAGAAGCATTGTACCATTCCAAAGCTATGCATTTTCTGATTCAATTACAAAAATTTCTTAATTTCATGTGCATGTTGCACGCTCAAGCATTCACTACAATCAAGATCCAGGTGACACATGACCCCACTCGCTGGCCAACTGTCTCTATCTATACGTATAATATCAATTTCTTTAATTCCGGCGTACGATCTCACAAGATAGCTGTACCGTGGGAGCTAACAAGTCGATACTCCACGAATCTCTACATAATTTGCAGCCAGAGAAAACACGAAAACATTGTTTATCAAAGAGTCTTTGAACGAAAAGTGCCAACCAATTGTACATGCTCGTTATATAACAAAAGCTTTTTGTCATTTACTCCATATTAACTGCTGAGAGGTCTGTGTCCCCCCCCCGAATACTGCGCGAACGTACCTCTGGGTACCGGTGGGGTATACGGACACGTACCCTGGTACTATGCTAATATGCCGGACCGTACTCGCCTTACTCCCCACTAACTGATCTAGGGATCTGGAGTCGCCTACGCCTACTCCTAACCCAACGCCGAAAACCTAACCCTAACCAATATCATAATAGGCCACCAGGGTAAGTTCCGTATACCCTGGGGACATAGACCCTATACCATATACTATTAAATTATTGATGTCTCAGGTTCTAAGTTCGGTGTGGCTGTCATATATAAATGTCCGTACGTATACAGTTTTTCCCCCGATGCTTATTCTCTATTAGAGCGATTCTAAATATATATTGGTGCAACTTCATTGGTCGATGGGTGTTTTAAAAACCCAAAATGGGTTTTTTTCCTACTTGTCCGCGCATTAATGAGTATAGTATATGAATTATAGCACGATTTTACTCAGACGCAGCGCGTGACCGCTAGTGGCAGCATGATAATCCACAACAATTGTACAATATTAGGAGAAAAGGGCATGAACAATTCAGCATAGTTATATTATACCCATGAGTTTATTTTACAGATTGGGAGGGAAGTTCAATTTGACCTCTGAAGGACCGTGAGAGGTCAAATCCAAAGATGGCCGGCCAGTCCACCGTGTCTTAATGTTCAAACGCGCTTTAATTTTGGAACAACCAAGAGCAGCGTAGAAGAAAACATTTAAGGTGTGCAGATTCCAACTAAATTGGGGATGACGCATTCATTTGAGTATACCTTTGAGATCGCTAACACTCAAGACAGGCAGATTAGTGCCCAGGTCAAGGCCGAATTAGCTTTCATAAAGTCACAGAATATCCTATTGGTAATGTTCAAAAACAGAACCAGAAATCACACACAGCCCAGTCACGACACAAGCAGCACACAGCTACACACGCACAGCACAGAGACAGCTTTGCACACTCAGGCGTCCAGATGCATCATGCTTATCTCGCACGCGACAGATCAATTCATTGCAACGCATTTTGGCTGCTTTAGCCTAGGATAGTGTCCAAAGAAGGCTGCCACGCCAGTTTGTTTCCTTTGTCACCCAGTCAATGTCGGAATCTCTGGATCCATTACCAAGCCTGGTTCCAAACAAGTTGGGTCTGGTAGCAAGAAGCGCTTGATGTGCGGCCTGTGGTTGGGGATTTGTTCTCGTGAGTTCTAAGACTTCTGGGACAGCGCTGTTCCCTGGCATCCATTCACTTCCGTGTTCTGCCACTGTTCGGTCCATAAGCAGGCAGCACGCGACAAAACCTCTAGCAATTAACATTGATCCTTCACTGATCTGCACTCGGCATGCAATAGGAGGTTCAACATGAAAGCATCATTATCACCTGGAAAGACTTCTCCAAGTTCCCAGGCAGTCCTTCTTTCGCTCTGCCAGCAAAGATGCAGATACCTTTCACATCCGGTGAAAGCGTGAAAGACTGGAGCAGTGAGACAGCTGTGTTGGAATTCATTGTGGCAAGCATTCGTAACATCTATGTACCGGGAACGCATTGAAGGCCAACACCAACCGCAACACCAACAGAATCATCAGCGACTATCTTGGCAGACCAACTAAGCCACAGCCAGTACCACACTACGATCACCAGTAGCAATGTACGTATGTCACGCCTTTTGCACAGCATCTGCCACCATGCAGAAGTAGACAAGTATCAAGCTGCTCCTGTCTCCTCTTTGTGACATGGGGCAAGGCGGGCCCAATGAACTCGACAGGAGAACACAGGACCCACTTCCAACTGTTTTGCATACAGTTCTTTGGCCTTGCTGCTAGCATGAATGTGAAACAGCCTACGCGTGACAAGGAAAGGCAAATAATTCGGGGTTTGATTCTCATTGACTTGAAGGAAAGTCTTCCATATTTGGCATCACAGTAGAAGCGAGACACCCTTTTCCCTGACCTTGTTCCTCTATATTCTGTCGAGTGAGGCTTTCAGGCCTGGCCAGGTAGGTATATCTCCCAGACAAGGTCGATGCGCGTCGCATTCCGAGTTCAGCAGGATGTAAATGGGCAAAACCTTTTTGCATACTCTTTAAATGTTCTTGATGTCCCAGGATTTACGCATTGAACCACAGCTGCAGCCATCGAAAAAATATGTTGGGCATCAGCTCACAGCACACTATTTGTTTTAAGAGGCCAGGATTTGATCCAGCAGCGAAGTAAAGACGCTGTAACAACCCAAACCGATTTTTCCTTCCAGTTTGACAAGCTGGCGTGGGCTGCTGCATCCATGGGAGAAGAAATTTGTTGATGTCCTCATCTCGAGTTGACCAGGAGATGTACAGCCTCGAAAAGAGACCGTACAGTCACTCTCAGTGCAGGCGACGTGCTTCTGTTTGACTTAACTTACCGGTGCTTACTGAAAAGTGGCAACTTGGTTTCTTTGTGAAGTGTGCTGTGGACAGGGTGGTAATCCGTTCTAACCTTTCTACGTCAGCAAACTTAGTACTGCTTCTCACCAAAGGGTCTCAATATCATTCTCACAAGTTCAGCATCTTGGTGTCGCATGGATGTCCGCTTGTGTTATAACATAGTAGTCATGCTGATTTTCATAGAAAGCATTCCGCGATCTCTTCAGCAGGCTGTCACAAGGCCATTATACTCTTCAGCGAATGCGGCTGCACTTCCAGGTTGCTGCTCCGGTGAGAGGGTCTAGTGTCCAACAGCCTCCACCATCTGTTGCTTAATGGCCTGTTCCTCAGAACTCACTGAGTTAATGCTGCAATTTCTGGCCTTGCTAGCATCGCAGACGTCTGATGCTCCCTTGGATTGCCTGTCAGTCCATATACCCAGCACAGAACCTTCACCATTGCATTGATTTGCTCAGGGAAGCTGGCAATGCCAATAGCAGAAAACTTGTCTGCTGGTTTTGTGCAGCCACGAAGTTCCAGACTTGAATTCATGCTAGGACATCTAGGACCATGTCCACGGATTGCTACGGGAAGCGCACCTGGAGTAGTGGCGTGTGATCTAGGGCAAACATCCAGAGGCATGATCCTGCGTCATGGGATTTCACCGAACAATGAAAGTTTACGCTTACACGAAAGTGACTTGATGTGACCGGCAGCAAGAGAAGCACCAATGACATGGGCCATTATATCCAGCTAGCTCAAAGTGGAACTTGGCTTAGGCACCGACTCGCTCAGCCAGAGCGAATATCTGCGTACATCGCATCAGATCTATTCAGATGTGGGCAGTCTTCATTGTAAGCTTGTTGGGGAGTGTATAAAGCTTGCAGCTGGACCTTCGTGTACATGGCGTGTCCTTAAGTGACAATGCCTCGCAGTTATGAAGGAATTTGGGCTGTTCTGGAATTGCAATGTTAGCCTGTACCAGGGGCGTCGTCAACCTACTGTCT
>NW_014577614.1:84958-95367 GCF_000485595.1 Priapulus caudatus
TGTCGGTATCAATTATCTCCGGTGGACCATACATATAATATACATCGCGATGGGTGCGTTTTATTCTACGGTTTAATATGACCGGACGAGCTAGCATGAGTCACAATTAGAATATAACGGATTTACTAGGACAACTACCCTGTATCAATTACCCACCGGACAAATTATCCCCGCGGACAATTACCCACCAGGACAATTTACCCACACCGGACGATTACCAAACCGGACAATTACCACCAGGACAAATTACCCACCAGGACAATTATCCCCCCAGGATGCAATGACCCCTTCAGGACAATTTACCCACAGGCAATTACCCACCAGCGACAATTACGCACCTAACCATTCCAATAAGGGAAAATCCCTTCCGTAAAATATTTGTCCGCTGCAGATACATAATGTAATGCTTGGAAAAAAAAAGAAATGCTAACCATGTGTCAGAGAACAGACGGCGTCGATAATTGGGACGGGGGTGGGAGTCGCCCCTTACCCTCCTATAATTACGGAATGTTGTATCCCCAATGATCTTGCTCTTGCCCATGTACGTTATGTTAGCAGACTGTTTGTGCGTGTGTGCGTATTATGTGGTGGCTGTGTGCGTGCGTGCGTGGTCTGTGTGCGTGCGTGTGTGTGATTTTGTGTGTGTACGCTGAGTGAATTATACTGATTAACAGATTTATTACAGTGTTATACTTGTGTGAAGTGGGGTTGGGGGGCATGCCTCCAAGAAAATCTTTCTATATTTTGATGCAAAATGTGCAAATTTGAGGCAGGATGTATGCTTAATAGCTGCAATTTTTTCCTAGCTTATATTTTAGTGAGGATTGATGATATTTAATCCAGCAATTTGACACATGGGTCAATACATCACTAGTTTAACTGCAAATAGTACTTTAATTTGTCAATTTTCACAGGCGTGATATATAAAATTGATTTTAACAGGTCATGTTAATCTGCCAATGTTGAGTACTGTATATTTGCATATGAACATCGCTTTCTTCACTTATGCAATCAGTTATAACAATAATTTAGACATTGCGGCAAAATTGAAACAATGGGTCATTCTGATGTTGTGTAATGAATTAGAATTGTGATAAAGTTTCAAAATTCATACTGAATGTCAATATATGAGGTTTAAATCATGTTTCACATTGGCTCTCTGAATTTATAAGATTTTTCAGATTTTTATGCTGATGCAGCGTAGTGATAACTGTGTACATTATTAAAACACATAATTTTTCCATTATATCGCATATATAAATTAATGATGTTTATTGAAATTTTAATAAACCGCTCGAGGGAGCAGACTGCAATTTTCAGGCAATTCGACTAAATCGAACGACTATCGGTAGGATACGCGAGCGTGAGGATAGCACAGATGACCGACTCAGCATGCGAGACGAGTTAGGCGCGGGAGCGACGCTCCGCGCGCGAGTATCGCCAGCACTGTCGCGTAGGCAAAGTGTTACTTACATGTAACGGAAAGGCGTAAAATTAAAAGTGGGTGTCGCGTCGCTGCTGTTTTTGATTTACGCGAGTTTTGCATTACGCGAATTGCAATAGCGCGGGTTATCACCTTTAATAACAATAAATTCTACCTTCGAACAATAACGAAGAACACACTACAAGAATAACGGGACGCGGCGACTTTGCCATGCGAGTGTGCGGCACGTAAAAATAAACTGTGATTACGGTTATTCATTGATATTTAAGCGACCAAGAAAAATGTCTAGACATGTAGCGTGTGCATGGTAGGCTGCGCTTCGCTTCTCGTGCTGATGCGCAGGTGAAGGCCGATACTTGCGATATGACTTTCAATAAACAACGGGAAGAATGTTCGCAAATAAGTAAAATAACGGCGAGTATCAGCGAATGTTGAGCTTGCAAATTATGAATCATGAAGTTTGGTCGTTTAGATAACCATCATTACTGTACGGGTGTTGTGTGGGGGGGGCTAGGGTAATCGTCCGGGGGTAGGGGTAATTGGTCCTGGTGGGTAATTCGTCCGGGTGGGTAATTGTCCGGGTGGGTAATTGTTTCGTGGGTGTTTGTCCTAGGTGCGGTAAATTGTCCTGTGGGGTTCGTCCTGGTGGGTAATTGTTCCGGGTGTAAAACAAAGACAAGCGAGAAATCAGAAAGAAAAATAAGACATATAACAACAAAGGTTGTCCGGGTGGGTAAATTGTCCTGGGTGGGTATTGTCCGGGGCGGTAATTTTGCTTCGGTGGGTTAATTGTTCCAGTTGCGGTAGGTTGTCGGATACGTGAGCGCATAAGCGATAGGTAACGGTTTATAAGCAACCGGTTTTTGGCGAGCGGGAACATTAAACACAAGTGACCGGTGGAAACGATTAGACTGGCATGCAGTCTTCGCGTACTAAGATTAATTCTCATGTAATAGCACAATGTAGAGTGTCGGGGGACCCGTCTAGACTATAGCGGTGGTATCAACATGGCAACCTCTATCATCGCATCGGAGACCTGTTCGCAATAATGAGTAATGGTCCACAACTGTCAACTGACACTAAACAGTGTTATAGTCACTCTGGCTGTTTTAATAATAAAATGATTGTAAATAAACATAAATGGTAATAATGTTTATTTATTCTCTATCGTCTAATATTTCTAGGGTAGTTACTAAGTTAGTGCCGTCCAAGTCAAGTGCTTCTTTGCCTTTGGCTTTGCAACACTCAACACAACAGTCTCACCCATGGCATAGGCACTTGGTACGTCTCGATAAAAAAAATTAATGGTAAATAAACACGAAATGTACCAAAGTCTTAATGTTTCTCTATTCTATTTCTCCTAGTATAATCACCTGTAAATGCCGGTCAAATCACAGGCACTTGAACTTGAAGCGTTTCAACTGTAAACACACGCCGCCGCCATTGCGTGCACACTGACACATAAATATATATATATATGGCAGTGGCTACGGTAGATACAATAATGTAACCCAAACCCAAGAGGATAGGTTACAAAGTTCTCGCTTCTTTTCTGCTGGAGAATGCCCGAGTTAAATCACTCGGCCGGGTTTGCTGGGCGTTTTCAGAGACTACGAAAGATTCCAAACTGGGTTTTATTACTAACACGAACTTCCTCGCGAATTCGGAAACTTATATGTATTCGCAAATATCTGTTTAAACTAAGGATAACTGATTACAAAAAATTCGAGTTGACGGCGGCGAATATCCTGGAGCGCCATTTCTGTTGACCTGTGCGTACTTCGGGTCGTGAAGAGCGGATTTCACCTGACAATCGGGAGGGCGCTAGGCGTATTGCCATCGCTATTGCGCATTTGGGAAATGCAATACCGTCAACAGTCAACAGAAATGGCGCTCAGGATAGTTCGCGCTCGTCACTTCGATTTTTTTAAAGCGTTATATTAGTATACAGAGTATTGCGGATACATTAGTAAGCTCCGATCCGCGGGCAGAGAAAAGAAAAGGTTCACGCTGTTTAGAATAAACCAGTTTGGAAGTTCTATGTCTCTTGAAAACGCACAGCAAACCGGCCCGAGGTGCATTTCACTCGAGGATTCCTGCGCAGAAAAGGATAGCCGAGACCTTTGACCTAACCTATCCTCTTGGGTTTGGCTCTTAGATTATTGTTATTATGGCCTACGGGTACGGTAGCCGATACTCTTAATGTCGCGAGGGGCCTACGGGTACGGGAGGTCATTTCGCCTTTCTACTTAACGAGACAAGATGGCCGGCGGTGGCGGAGTTTATCGAATAAGCCTTGCGGAAATAAAATCACGATTTACAGAGTTATTAGATGCAGCTAGAAACGCCTAAACCCTAACCCTAAACTGAACCCTAACCATAAACCCCTAAACCTAACATTAACCCTATCACTACTAATATATTCCTAAACCACTAACGCCAAAATAAGGGGCTTCCAACGACCGACGGCTACCATACCCGTAGCCACTGGTATATATATTGTGGGTCAAATTGTAATCTGCATAACACGCAAGTTACACGCACGCCCGCATGTGCACAAAACAACATGAAATACGAGAGCAGGTAGGAAAAGCGTCGCTGAAATCGGCGCGAAATGGCTCACGCTCGACGCTCAGACTCTCAAAGCCTTCATATTTCACACGTACAGAACGAAAAACACATCCAAACAGTTCCCATATTGCCTATGCTATTGTGTATAATAGATTCCTTGGTTCGAATTATAACTCTCGGCATTTGTTCTTTACCTACTCCCGCAGAGACATATATGTTGAATCTGCAGGAATGTTCTCTCCGTTGAACATGGTAAAGAGGGACGTAATTCATCGAAAATCCCTAACGGCAGTCCCTTTCGATCAATCGCTGTAGTGCTGTGTGCGTTGAGTCATTCCCGCGGCGCATTGTTTGGGTGCCGCCGCCTGCCCGCCGCCTGATTGCGGGCCTCGAACATGGAGATCGATGAGAGCCGGCAGCAGATCATCGCGGCATGCCAATGCGCCCATCTAGCTCAACGCTATAAACGAGACATCTCGGTCCTCTTTTACATTCTTCACGGAGAGAACATTTCGCAGGATTTCACGAGAGTATCTCTGGCGGGAGAGTAGGTTAAGAAAACAAAGGCGCAGAGTCTATATTCGAACAGAAGTGAACATTTATGTACACATAGATGGGGGCAGCCCTGTAGACCGAAGGTCCGATAGACCGAAGGTTCGATAGACCGAATATTGCAAAGGGTTAGGGTTAGAGTTAGGGTTAGGGTTAGGGCATATATATGGTTTATAGTGGCATCGGTGGATGTGCGGCATATTCACGTTCGAATACGGCATCACTGGATGTCCGGATGCGTAGCCTGGAGGCTAGGCGACCGATTCCGGACGTGTAACAACTGCGTATTCGAATAAACCTTCGGTCTATCGGACCTTCGGTCTATAGGGCTGTAACCCAGTTACCAAGATGGGAGCTATTGGATGTGTTTTTGTTCTGTGATCGTGTGAAATGAAGCGAGCGTCGAGTGAATTTCGTGATCACGCTTTCCTACCTGTTCTCTTATTCATGTTGTTTGTGCACATGGCGGGCGTGCGGTGTACTTAATTGTGTGTTGCAGATGAGCATTTCACCGGCATTTACAGGTGATTATAGGAGAAATAGAGTAGAGAAACAATATGTTGTACATAGGATTTGGACGAAATTTACAGGAAACTGTCGGCAATAATACTAGGTGAAAGAGAGTATAGAAACATTAAGAATTTGGTAGTAAATAGATTTCGTATTTATTTAGCATTATATTTTATTGAAATGCTTCAAGTGCCTGTGGTCTAGCCATTCGCTCTGCCACAGGCCGTGACTGTGCACTAACTCGTAGAAAGATATAGAATCTAAGAATGCACTGCCACTAAATAAAAGATGTGCAGATGAATCAAGTACTTTATCTTTCTGTTAGCTTGTGAACAGTGGCGTGCGTGCAGTGAGATTGTGTGTTGCAGAGCCAGAGGAGCATTTGAACGGCATTTACGGATTGCACCGACTTTACCAGTGTGATTGAAAATACAATTCGTGTTTATTCAATATCATGTTAAAAAACAGCAAAAGTGCCGTAATTGGTTATAGCTGTATACAGCTTCCTTAGCGGTGTTACTGCTAGTCACAATACTAAATAGCTGGCAGGTTAGGACAATTTTTACTATATTACCATATGTCTAGATACAATAATGTAACCCAAACACAGGATAGGTACCTATCCTGTGTTTGGGTTACATTATTTTATCTACCGTATATCTAGTCCGCAAATGCAGACGTTATAACTCCGCTTTGCTAATCTGAGGGTGCGGGTTTATCTTCATAAAATACCAGATTTTCACCGCTCATTATCTCAGCGTAGGGGCATCGTAGGGACATGCGGTATGTTTTATATGAACAAGGTAGGACAGCTGATCAATAATGCTACAATAATTCAAAGAATCGTCAAAATAAAACGGGGAAAGTTTATTAATTCGACTAATACTGCAACATGGTTTCAGCATTTTACCGTTGTACGCTCTCCTTCTTTATATGCTCTTGATTATATTTTAATATTGTATCTTCAGATACTGAAGCAGCACGTACCGGTACTCTACATAATTATGTACAATGCTCTTTCTTACAAACATGCTAAGCTATGGAATTATCATGTTCACTGTTATATTTCAGCTGAGCGTGCAGGCATGGAACAACTAGCAGGCACTGTCAATATGTTGCGGCACCACAGTGACAGCTTGCAAGCGCTGCGAGTTCTTGAATTTGGACGATTGCAAAAAGGTACACAGAATATTGGTACGGCTAAACGTCAATTACTATTTATATATATATGTATACACCCATATATGGAACTATGAATGTGGTTGGGGTGGGGAGTGCAAATAATCGACAGAGTGTGGCTGCACCCCTGACATATTCTAAACTGAATAACGGCCGTGATATACAGCCATATAGGCCTACATGCTATGAGGGGGAGTCAAATAATATAATAACACATGTGTTTGAGTAATTATATGCTTAGTGTCTTACATTGTGTACACAGCCAACCTAATAAACTATATGCCACCTTCACATTCCACATGAGCCACATTTCATGCAGAAATGGAAGGGCTTTCATGGTAGAGTAAAACAGATGGGTAAAAAATGTGTTGACTTATTTTATTTATGTGATAACCTCACATGTGTACACAAATTGAAGAGATTTTGGCAATTTTTTTTGTGGCCAACAACGTATATCACATCCCCTAAAATCTGAGCAGGTGGCATGAGGGCGGAAAGTTATTGCGTGAAAGTATATATAAGTTAATCATATTTCACCCATATTTAACAAAAAATATTTCACTGTAATCTTAAAGCCACATCTCTTCTCCATTCTGTCTCTTCTTCACTCTTCTGACGCTCTGTTTCTTGGTGGTCAACAAGTAATATAGTTTATTAGGGAGGCTGCATGGGTGATGTAACTTGATCTCTACCCAATTATATAAAATACCTGTACAAACCCGGGCCCTCATTGATCAGTGAAAAGTAATATTGCTTACTATGGCAGCTTTGAACAAGGGTTACCTGTACTTCATGTTTGAGTAAACAATTGACCATAAAACCACTACCCATCAAACTTAATGTCAGTCAGCATGAATTGCATAATTATTATTGCAGCTTTACATTCTATAGAATCTATAGTATAGATGTTCATTTATGAGTCAAAGTATAGAACATTGCATGTGAAATAGATGGTAATTGGCTTTTTATTTTGTTAGATAATTAATAGCATACGTTATTAATATTATATAGTCTTAAGTTCAACTAATACAAAGAATCAATACGATCAATTGACTGAAATATTCTTTAAACGTTTTATTCACAGGCATATATCTTGATCATGCAGCAGCAGCCCTGTACACAAAAAGTCAGATCAATGCTACACATATGGACTTGCTCTCCAATCATTATGGCAATCCACACAGTAGACACTCGAGTAGTCAATTGGCCACAGAGATGATTGAAAGAACACGACTCAGGTTTGACTTTCTGTTCATATCATAATAATCTCAGCAGTACATATACCACTCCTTTCCCTTCATGTTTACTTTCAGTCTATTCCTCCTCAATTCTAGCATCTCTTAATTTTCTACTATATTTCCTCTGCCCCCTGTTTACTGTTCTCATCTACACCATTGTGTCTTATCCTCCTGTAATCTATCCCCCTTTCTCTTTCTCTATCTCTCTCTATATATATCTCTATATATCCATCTATTTGTCTGTCCGTCCGCCCGCCCATCTGTTCGCCCATCCGTCTGTCCATCCGTCAAGTCATTCATCTTTCTCCTCTCCTTCTCTCCTGTCACCCTCTTTCACTCTCCCTGGTGGCGAAATAATAATATTTCTAATACAAACACCTACCTTTCAGAGTACTGAAGTTTTTCTGCACGTCAAGCGACGACTACTCCGTCGTATTCACCGCCGGGTGCACAGCCGCGCTGAAGCTTGTCGCCGATTCGTTCCGGTGGACAGATGGCACCACCGGTCGAGCGCCGGGTGTTTTCTGCTACCTGAACGACTCGCACACGTCAGTGCTGGGCATGAGAGAGGTTGCCGCGCAACGCGGCGCGTCGGTCAACTGCGTGTCCATCTCCGATGTCGAACGCCTGACAGCTGATCTGCAATGGCGCGACGGCGTTTCAACGCTCCGCCACCAGCGCGCATGCAAGTCTCTGTTCGCCATGCCCGCCCAGTGCAACTTTTCAGGCAGGAAGTATCCACTTAGTTGGGTGGCTGCGGTGCATGGTGGTGCCCTCGATGATCGTCGGCCCATGCAGCAAAGCGAAAACGAAACTCAGGAGACGACCGCCCCGCCCGTTGCCGGCAGCAATACGTACGTAGATGGCACCGCGTGGTACGTCTTGCTGGACGCCTCGGCGCTCGTAGGTACAGCTCCGCTCGATCTTGGAGAACACCGGCCGGATTATGTTGCTGTCTCGTTCTACAAGATGTTTGGGTATCCGACGGGTGTCGGAGCTCTGCTGGTGAGGAACGACAGCCAGGGGGCGCTGGCGAGGACATACTTCGGCGGCGGGACTGTTCAGGTATCACTAGCCAGTGAGAGGTACCACACCTGCAGGCTAGGCATCAGTGAAAGGTGTGTGTGTGTGTGTGTGTGTGTGTGTGTGAAAAAATCAATCATGGTGGGTCAGGTGGTGCTGTCTGTATTCTGTATACCAGGTTTATGTAATGTGGTGACCTCTACGTCTGTTCTTGGTTTTGAGGTACATGTAATACGTTGGTTATCAGTGATATTCTACATAAAACCATAAAAGTTCATAATATTCCACTCGCAAGCCTGTAATTTTTGACCGGATTTAATGTGAGCTCTTATCAGTGTCATATGTAATGCTCGGTGAACTATTTGATTGGTTGATTTATTGGTGTTGGCAGCTTAATCTCAAAGTATTTTATTTTGATTGACAGAGCTAGTCATGTCAGTGTTAGATATCACGTGGAGTGATAGATATATCCTGTTTGATACACATATCACATGTCAGGTTTTTATATTACTTATTGTACCTCAAGCACAATATGTGAGAATAATATCATTGATGTTAATATATTACTACTGTACCTTCTCTCTTGTAGGTTCGAAGATGGTACCATACCATTTCTAGAAATCGCAGCACTCAGACATGGGTTTGATGTGCTAGAGGGTATGGCAGGTGGCATCCACCACATCTCATCATACGCGTTCTCACTCGCGAGGTACTACGAAGAAAACCCAGCCTCTCACTGATCAGTTAGTGAGTAGGATGGTCATGGATTGAAGATACACCCCACTCTCTCTCACAGATAGACAGACATGCAGACACGCATGCACACAAGCACGCACGCACCCACCCACCCACACACACACAGACTGCTTTCTTGTCAAGTACTGAGCTCAAGCACTTTGGATTAAGATTGGATTCAGATTTGGATTGGCGTTGTCTAGGTTATATACTGTATGTGGGCTGTGAAATCTTATTTACGAACGTGCCAACCCGGCTAGGCTTGACTCCAGATTCTATGCTGTGTGGCAGGTATGTGTACGAAAGACTGGACGCTCTCTGCCACCACAATGGGGCACCAGTGGCCAGAATCTATTGCGACACACGATATGACAATGTGGCTACCCAGGGTGCGATTCTTGCCTTTAATATCCTAAAGGAGACAGGAGAGTATGAGGGGTACGCAGAGGTGAGGTACATATGAGACAGTGTAGTTTCACAATATTGAATACTGTGATACCAATAGTATGTGGATTCCTTTAGTTGTACTCTATCACAAGGAATGAGTATGCATTTAATTAGTAATATAAAAAAAATTATTGTTTGAATTTCACAAAATTATTTTAATGATTAATATAATTGCATACAATGTGGGTTTTCTATTCAGAACCTTAACTCTATAACAATTATAATGTGAAGCATGAAATCGAGGTGACTGTCAATGATTTAGATGGAAAGTTTCGTGTTGACATGCATGATCGTATACATTATCAGGTTGAAATGTTTTTATTCGTGCAGGTTGAAAAGATGGCCAGTCTGTACAACATTCAGTTGCGCACTGGCTGCTTTTGCAACCCCGGTGCATGCCAGCGCCACCTAGGTCTTACCAATGAGCAAGTAAAACAGCACTTTCAGGTAAAGCAGTTATTGTATCCCCCGCGACGAAGTCGGCGGGGATACTATGGTTTCATGTCTCCCAAGCCGCCGCCGCCGCTCGGTCCACCGCAGAGAATTTCCCTACCGCTCTATAACTCGACCCCTAATTGACCTAGCGTGACCAAACTTGGTGTACTTACACATCTTGGGGAGAAGGTGTGCAGAGTACCAAAACCAGGTCACTGCAACCTTTATTTGACCTTTACCTTGACCTTGATCATATTTCCTTTCGCTCTCTAACT
>NW_014577614.1:95377-110465 GCF_000485595.1 Priapulus caudatus
AATTGACCTAGCGCGACCAAACTTCGTATACTTACACATCTTGGGGAGAAGGTGTGCAGAGTACCAAAACCAGGTCACTGCAACCTTTATTTGACCTTGACCATGACCTTGACCTTCATAATGTTTCCCTTCCGCTCTATAACTCGGCCCCTAATTGACCTAGCGCGACCAAACTTCGTATACTTACACATCTTGGGGAGAACACGTGGGATACATGTAGTTGGCGACAACTGCCCTTTCTAGTTTATATACAGGTCAATCACTTGCACTTGTACACACGATGTACTTGATGACTCGGCGGATTGACTCAGATGGTGTACTAGTACTACTAGGACATTGGTTGTTCTGTTTGTTGTTCTTGTACTGTTTCACACTGCACACATTTTTTTTTCACCAGAGGGCAATATTTTCAGCAAATCAAGTACTGGATCACACTATCTGCCTGTTAATCTTACTTCATCATATATGAATACCATTGTCATGATAAGGGTGACATCATCAATTTATTATCTTGATACCATAATATCATGCATGATCAATACACAAGATCGATGCCATTTTATTCAGAAAGCCTCTGCATGTAATAATCCTACATGTATCTGCAGTTCTGTAGACATGACACACGATGTGTACTATCAACCTGTCTCACTGCACTATGGCACAAAATTATTACAATTTAATACAGCTGAATTAAACCCATCACTTCTACATTACAGTCTCTGTAGGTAATATATTCATACAGTGTAAAAAAGGCAAGATAAGCTGCCTCTAGCAAGTTAATTCATTTGCCAAAATATTCTGACTCATTTACATTTTTCTCTTCTTTTCTTTTCTTTTTCTTCTTTATTTGTCATATTGCATACATGTATTAGCATTACTGAATTAGGTGCAGACCATATACTGTAATGCTAAAATATATACGGTTTCACTAGCACTGTCAGGGGTTGTGTTTTTTTGGCACCATCATGGTTCACATTTCTTGCTGCAGGCAGGTCACATGTGTGGCGACAGCGTTGATGTGATTAGTGGCTGTCCGACTGGGGCAGTGCGCATTTCCTTCGGCTGGATGTCAACGCTGGAGGACGGGCAGCGATTCCTGGACATGGTGCGAACATGCTTCGTGGTCGCACACTCCACCGGCGAAATGCACTGCGACAAAAGTGGCACCAATGTAGACAACCCATGTGTTTTGAGACCGGTGTCACCTTTCAGTGATAGCGCGGTGGTGGCAGACTGTCATGGCGTCATGTCGGCGAAGACGGCAGACACTTCACACATATCCGCACCAGACATGCAAGAGAATGAATCGCTGAGGCTCTCACGCATTTTCCTGTACCCTGTAAAATCGTGTGGCTCACTGGAGGTATGTGGGTCATTTATCCCATTATTTAAAAAACCTGACCAACACAAATCTTTCGAATTGCTTCATGAGCAGCAAACAGTCCGATTGAGTATTGAGATATTTTCAACTTTTGCTTTACAGTCAGTTTGCCTCTATTCCAGTTTGTATAAACCGTTTATACGTTGGTAATCAGTCACACTGTGTCCACTTGACAGGCATGAATTTTACTGGGATTTTCTGAAGGAAATGGCCGACAGCCTTTGTTATTACGTTATGGCGAGCTTTCGGGTTGGTAGCTGCTTGGTGAGAAAACGGGGTTACCATGCATGCATATAATTTGTTTATAATGTACAAGATTTCCCCCGGTGAGCCAAAAACTCGCATGTGATCTGTAAGGTCATTACCCAGCGCTTAGGTCTAGCATCGTGTCGTGTGTGTGCATGTGTGCGTGCGTGCGTGCGTGCGTTCGTGTGTGCGTGTTGTGTTAGCTCGTCCCTGGTTACTCGTCTAGGTGCATGAGTGGAAGCTGAGTGAGCGAGGCCTACTCTACGACAGGCAGTGGATGGTCGTCACGGATGCTGGCATCGTTCTCACTCAGAAGCGCGAGTCTCGCCTATGTCTCATCAAGCCTCGCTTGGACTTGCTGGCTGGTGTCCTGTGGCTGACGTTCCCAGGTATATAGTCCACCAGTAATACATCCAGCAAGAGAATGGCTCTATTCCTCATATATACCTTGTTGAGCAGACTCTGAGGCACTTTAGATAGATTTATGCAAACTTGTTCGAGTAACAGCGGCAGTTCTGTCAATCAAATGCAAGTGTGTGCGCAAAATAGCAGCATTATTAAAACTTCAATGAGCTCTAGAAGTACTTTTCACAGAGTGTATTTAACACAGTGTCTTGTTGGATACGTTGTTAGGTAGGATGCAAGGAGGGTGCCCCCATGCACCTAGCTGTACAGGAATATGATTTGAGGTGTTGCAATGGTTATTGTAAAGTGGGCTGAATTAATATCGGCCATATCTAACAACAGATTGTATCATATTTCAGATACCAACCCACTAAGTGTCCCCTTAGCCATGGACCACGACAAGCAGGAGCAAGCCACATCCGCCGAGAGGTTCACAGGCACCGTATGTAGGGCTCGTGTGTGGGGACAGGACTGTGGTGCAGAAGCAGGGAGGTGGCTATCAGCGTGCCTGAATCGACCCGGCTGTCGCCTAGTTGCCCATGACCCCGGCAGCAAACGAACACGTAAGATGGCTTAAGCCCTGAGTAGCAATGCAGTACAGTCATCACAGTTAAGTCTAGTTCACCTCAAGAGTTAAACCGCGAGGTTTCTTCAACTCTGGTGCAGCGCATATAACTGAACATGTCAAAGTTGGGTATTAGTAATGAATGCAGTAGCGAGAACAAGCTTGGTGCTCGTCATTTGCAGACGATGAGGGTCGGACTTCGTTGTCACTCGCTAACGAGGCCCAGTACCTCATCATCTCCGAGTCCAGCATCTCGCATCTCTTTGATTCCATCGCCATGACAGCGGACGATGCTCGTCCTGATCCCGATGACTTGATGGAGCGTTTCCGTGCAAACCTAGTTATCGCAGGCGGCACACCATTTGAGGAGGAGAGATGGGAAAGTGTGCAGATCGGCTGCCACAGCTTCCAGGTACTCACCAATTTTTATATTTCTTATTTTATTCATTACTTGTTCTTAACGTTGGGATCAAATCACGCATGCCAGTGCATTGCAGATTTTTTATACCTGAAATCTGGAGATGTGAATTGTGATCTTACACAGAAATAATTAATACCAAGAAGTAGGCCAGTATAGACATCTGCATGAGTTACAAACGGATAGTAAGATCTATAGATACCTGATCTGTACAGAACTTTCTGCCAGATGCAGTAGTTTGGCAAGACAATATACTGACATTACGATGCTTTTCACAGAGTCTGGGCCACTGCACTCGCTGTGCAGTGATATGCACTAATCAGAGAACTGCAGAGTTTGGCCGACAGCTGCTGGTGACCCTGAGGTCACTTCGCGCAGGCAAGCTTAACTTTGGCATCTATGTAAGAGCCAGCTACAGCAGCAGTGACGCCACCAGTACATTGAGAGTGGGAGACCAGGTGTTACCGGCTTATAGGTTGGTGGTGGAGGCGTAAGTGTGCGTGAAGGGTTCTGGAGTGGGTGTATAGGTGCGTGGTGCAGTGGTTGTAAACGACAGCTAAATACGGTGTTATTAACTAACTGACTATATACTGCCATGCACAGGCCTTATATTATATTAGCAAAGGGGTTGTTAAATATAAATGTAGGATTAGGAAGAGGATGCGGGAATTGGGCTGAGAGAGAGAAAATTAAGGCCTATAAAAATTAATTTTATTTATTAAATATATATATATATATATACATGGCAGTATGTCAGGTATCTAGTTTTAATAATGAAAATAACCTGTTATATATATAGGCTGGGAATATTGTTATATTATTTTGTTTCTCTAATATAAATAATAACCTCTAAACATATGTTATCAAAGTACTGAAATAAAGTGTACTTTTTACAGCCACAAGAGCATTAGTGTTTTAGCATGTGTGACAGAATCTCGTGTCACCACTGAAGAATTGATCAATCTTACTGTGAGTCTCGAACCTGTTATCCTTGTAAATTCTTACATGTTCCATAAATCCTTGACAAGTTTTGTCAAGGACGTGTTACTACACCTAAGTCGGACAGCATGCAAGTACAAATATCTTTCTTCCCCTCATACTCATACTTATACATATACATATATATACATATACATATACTTCTTTCTCCCCTGGTCTACCCATGCCATGTACTATACTGAACAGTAGTAATCGACATGCAGAAAATCAAATGTTGTACACCAAGTTCCACTGTGTCAGTTGTGCACCTGGTAGATCTACTAGGGTGATTAATTTTCAAGGGAGAAGGTTACAAGGTATAGTCCTGTAGGTATACAATGAGCACACACACACACACACACATATATATATATATATATATATATATATATAGATAGATAGATAGATAGATAGATAGATATATGTAGCGTTGAAGTATGTTTTCGTTTATAAAAGGTGATATAAATCCAAACTTGTGTATTAAACTAAATAAACTTTAATATCTTGCACACCGTGTAGTCACATCTTGCATAGCGAGACAAAGAAACGCGCACACGCGCGTAAGTTCTTGTGCTTACTCCCGCGATCACAACCAGACTCCCCGACTCCTACATCTCTGTCTTCCCCCGTCTCTCTAATTTCTCTTCTATATATTACCCCCAAAACCCCTACATCCTGAGCGCACATGTCACCCGTTCTCCCAGACCACGTACTACCTCCATTTCACAATGATCCTAGAAACGCGCGACCTAAAACACGTTTACACTCCCTATAACATCAATGTAGGCGTAACAAGATGCGCGACGCTGTGTCTAGATAGACTATTACTAAAGCAACCCCTAGTCTAGCTCCGCTGACTAATTCATGCAACATTTGTAAAACATATGTTACACTATCTCCCCCTTCTCCAAGACGATGACTACTCTAGCTGTCATCGATTCAGCGTCCCCGCTGATCTACACTTCAATCTAAACCTAAACAATTTCTAAAAAAAAAATACTATCCTAATACTTTCCTAACTCAACCCCAACGAGAGAAACGTATTTATGTCTAATTAAACAACCCACAATCAATACACAAACAAAACAGCATTCAAAATACAAGAAAACAAAATACATATGAAGCATAAAGCTTTCTATACAAAACAAGTAACGATAAGGTTCGATCACCATACAAGTCAGAAATTCAAAACATTTGGCAGTGAACATTTTGATATCGCTGCAATTACTCTCACTCTTGCGTCTTTTTATGCTGTAACGTACGTGGCATATGCGTATACCGACACGCATTATCGAAACCACGTTTCCAGCCATGTGCTCCATTATATATCATCTCAAGAGCTAATAATACCTTAAAAAGAGCTAATAATACCTAATAATAATAATAATAAGAGCTAATAATACCTAATAAAGGTATTATTAGCTCTTGATCATTTTTATTACCTTTATTACCATTTTTACCATTATTACCAATACACCATTATTACACACAGCACCAATGTGGACCTGACAACCTTTGTCACTTCCACACATCATTCAGCCAAAAAAAACACGCAAAACTGATTTCATATTTTCGATTAAATGTTTTAGGCTTATCAAACTCTGATGGAAAAATGTATTTAGCAGTCTGACAATATAGTGTAAACGTACCGTTACGACAAATTCAAGAAAACGATCACACATTTAAAGTTTCACACAAAAGATTTTCCCACACAGAAACAAACGGTCACAAGCATCTACCATGGAAAAAATACGGCGTACATAAAACAAAGAAAAACAGATAAAAATACACATTCCTGATGATGTCACCCTTTCACGCCCAGTTTCGACGGCACGAGATTAAAGCTTTCCACCAATTAAATTCTAGAATTCCCTGGATTTTGTTTTTTTTAGCTATTACAGTTCGCAATTTATCTTTCACGTCCTCTGTCTCTGCTCTGTCAGCCTTGCCTTCTCTGTTCTGCTATCTTCGCTGTCTCACACACCGGCCGTCACTTCTTCCACGCTGTCTTACTCACAGTAGTTCCTACGCCGTGTGTATCCACCGTTCTCTCTCCTGCGTCTCGCTCTGTTTCTCCCGTCTCGCTCTCCGCCATTCTTCGTCTCTGTCGATCGATCTCCGTCGTTCTTCGTTTCCTCTAATCTTGCTCCTGTTCCCGTCTCTCTCTCTCTCTCTCTCTCTCTCTCTCTCTCTCTGGTCTCTCTCTCTCTCTCTTCTCTCTCTCGTCTCTTTCTCTCTCTCTCTCTCTCTTCCTCCCTCTCTCTTGCTTTTCTCGTCTGCTCTCCGTTTCCCCTCTAGTTTTCTTGCCGCGAGTGTACTCAGCGACTCCTCCTGTCTATTCTTCCTTCTCCATCTTCCTTGCGTAGTATGGCCCGTAGATCGACATAGTTGGATACCTTACGCTTTCGTCCGCAAAGAATACCCAGGTTTTGGACTGTCATTGGCTCCGAAATGTAACATTGAATTAAAAGTTTCGTATAAATGATGAGGAAGGAAGAAGGAACATATGTTACATTAGCTCCTGGTTACATATATAGAATATATATATAAACAAAGTCAAGGTATAGAATAAGGGTGTTTAAAGTTTAATTGACGAGCTTTCGAGATTCCATCTCTTCATGCAGTCGTCAGCAGACATTGGAATAGAATCAAATAATCAAAAACAAATACATCGTTATAGATAATCAAAAATGATTATTCTCAACAATTCGCGCTTTGCCATGAATACGGACGCAAAAGAACACGCAACACACACACATATATATATATATTATATTTATATATATATATATATATATATATAGCGTGTTCTTACGTTTGCTGACACTGAATGAAGAGATGTAATCTCGAAAACTCGTCAATTAAATATATTATATCTATAACTCATTGTATTTGTTTTTGATTAGTTCGATTCTATTCCAATGTATATATATATATATATATATATTATATATTTGTAGACACGTTATTAAGCGCTACCTTGTTTAATCTGTTCTGAAATGAACTAGAGACAAGTAAAGACAGACAAGACGAGATAGTCGTTCAGTAGTGTTTTACTATACATAATATCACATAGAAATCAATGTGCTACAGACTAGCAAGACCGTTCAAATACATAGCGACCGTATCACGCACCTACACCTTTCTCGATACGTGTCTTCTAACAAGAGCCCGAGAAGCAAGGCCTCGTCCTTATATACGCGCCGCCTTTTCCTTACGTTCACCTCTCGTTATAGTTTCCTTCTCTGCTTCCTCCTCCACTTCCTCCGGCCACTGACATGAGCCAAATACGAATTCCTCCTCCACCTCCTCCATTACCCATAGCGATGGCTACGGAGATGCATGTCTCCGCCTCGACTTCGTATTCAGCCGATTCCCATGCTACCCATTTCTGCCCTGATGTCATAGGTCATCTGCGTCAGCGTCTAGGTTTGTCTAATGCGCACATGCCCGGAACCTTAGGCCTCCGCGCTCGATCATTGCTTGGTCTCGTACATGCTAACTAGCTCGCGTAGTGTCCATTCTTAGTATGTTGTGACACCTCTCCGACACTGTGTGCGCCAAGATTGCATTTCCCCCGCATCGCTATCGCTCTCTCTCGTGGCAATCTGCAATCTGCCCCTTACATTCCTCCTCCCCCATCGGACGATGCAATCATCGTCAAGTCGCAGCGTCCTGGCTGTCATCGATGGGACCCGAAATTTTGCCCGTGAGACAATCGATTGGTGACGTAGCTACAGACGACCGCAGCTCGCATATACCGAACGCACGAAACTCGACTGGCAATCTCGAACGAATGGCCGTTGCTACCTTCCATTTAAATGCGCGCATCATGCCGTGGTTCATTAAATACATATCGCGAGCAAGTCAAATGTTCGTACATATTGCGCGCCATGCTAGACCGCACACCAAGAACCCAATGCTACGAACACGCCGCGTTTAGGCGCGCAGGTATGGCACGCACACCTCTCCCAACTCTATTTTTCCGAACCGGTCGGTCGGTCGGTGATCGTCCGATCAGCGATCGTATCGTAAACAACATCCATTTTTCTATTTAACTATTTCTTTTATTTCTCCCTAATTTAGCTTTCGATTACCCTCGCACTATATTTATACTCTACAAAACAAGTAACGATAAAGTTCGATCACCATACGAGTCAGAACTTCAACACATTTAGCAGTAAACATTTTGATATCGCTGCAATTACTCTCAATCTTGCGTCTTTTTATGCTGTAAGTTGTAACGTACAATAGCTACAATGCAACATATGCGCGTACCGACACGCATTACCGAATACCGTATTCCCGAATACGTATTACCGAAACGACGTTTAACTACCTCGAGCTTCGTGCTCCGTTATATATCATATTGATCCGTATTAATCCCGTATATCCTCATTTAACACCGATGTGGACCTGACAACCTTTGTCACTTCACACATCATACAGCCAACAAAAAGACGCAAAACTGATTTCATATTTTCGATTAAATGTTTTAGGCCTATATCAAACTCTAATTGAAGAATGTGTTTAGCAGTCTGACAATATAGCGCAAACGTACCGTTACGACAAATTCAACAACGATGACAAATTTCTACATAACGTTTCACGCAAAGATTACACCAATAAATACTACAATCAACGAAAAATAAGAACACGTCCCGTAGGCTGTGAAACAATCGTATATCGGCAAAAATGGTTGCGTACCTCACAGGTGTGAGTTTCGAGACATTATAATATGCACTTTTTGGTATGCAATAGGAATAATAGACCAGGAAGAGTATGGTTTTGTTCTGTGCTCTAGGTGTACATTCCCCTCTGTGCTATCCTCCGAGTCATACTTATACCGTGACACCTAAACCGAACGATTACCCCCTCAGGTGAATCTCGTAGTTCTGCTAACGGGCGTAAATCTACCTGTGCCTACCGTCACTACTGTCGCTCTCTGTCCACGATTCTGTTCGTGGCCTACCTCAGCGAGTCTGAGGGCGTATATCCCAGGCCCTTGCATTAACCTGTGCATCTACCTAGCACCCTCGACTTATTCCCTTAGAACTATATGCCTTGTCTCGGAAATTCGGCATTCTACGCATTTCAGAAAACTCGTAACCCGAAATCAAGACCCTCTACCACGCTGTTGAGTAAAGATTTAATAACTTCACGTCTAACACATGCCATCGTTTCTATAGGTAAATCAGTCATCGCTAACGTAATAAAATAATCTGATGTTGAGGGTGGTGGAGGGGATAGTGGCGGTAGTTATAGGCGGAGAAAAGTGCTTTAATATTTCGCTAAGTAATACGCTCGTACCTTTCAAAGCTAGTTTAATACGCAATCTATTTATGCCGACACAATAATTGTTTCACTCACCCGCCTCGAACTATCTCCTTGAGTTTGTGGTCTTTCCAGCGGATATCTCGCTATATTGTCGCTGTCCGGCATCAGCTGCTTTCTGTCGATCCTTGCGTATAGCTGAATCGCGCGTGTTTCTGCGTCGTCCCTGCTTCTCCCATAGCCAGGTCGTACAATTGCGAATGTTCTGGCTTATACGCGCTATTTGCAGCTGCATATCACTGTCCCTATGCATTTCCATACATTTTGCTCGTATGGCGAAACTCTGCATAACGAATGTCACAATCTTCTCTCCACTTCTCTTCTCTTCTCTTCATTTCTTCTTTTCTTCTCTCCTCTTCTCCCTCCTTCTTTTTCTTCTTCTTCTTCATCGTTACAGTTGTCTTCACTCAGTGTTTCTCTCGACTCTCGTGCATCGTATAGCTGTAGTACCTTTAGTTCGTTGTTTGGCAAAGGAATACCCAAGTTCGACTGGTACTGCACCAATGTAGACACGTGATTAGCGCTACCTTGTTTAATCTGTTCTGTAATGAACTAGAGACAAGTAAAGACAGACAAGACGAGAAGTAGCGTTCAGTAGTGTTTTACTATACATAATATCACATAGAAACTCAATGTGCTACAGACTAGCAAGACCGTTCATTTACATAGCGACCGTATCACGCACTTACACCTTTCTCGATCGGTGTCTTCTAACCAGAGCCCCGAGAAGCAAGGCTTCGTCCTTATATACGCCGCGCCCTTTTCCTACGTCACCTCTCGTTATAGTTTCCTTCTCTGCTTCCTCCTCCACTTCCTCCGGCCACTGGACATGCAAATACGGGAAATCCGTCCTCCACCTCCTCCATTACCCATAGCGAATGCTACGCGAGATGCATGTCTGCCGCCTCGACTTCGTATTCAGCCGATTTCCCATGCTCCCATTTCTGCCTGATGTCATACGTCATCTGGTCAGCGTCTAGGTTTCGTCATCATGCGCAATGCCGGGAACCTAGGCTCGCGCTCGACATTATTGCTTGGTCTCGTACATGCTACTAGCTCGCGTAGTGTTCCATTCTTTAGTATGTTTGTGCACACCTCTCCCGACAACTGTGGCGCCAAGATTGCTTTCATTCCCCCGCATCGCTATCGCTCTTCTCTCGTGGCATCTGCCAATCTGCCCGCTTACAATATATATATATATATATATTATAACACGCACAAAACACACACAACACACAGAGACACACACACACACAAACACACACACACACACACGCGCGCGCGCAACGCACGACGCACGCACGCACACACAGAACACACACACACACACCACACACACACACTACACACACACACACACACACAACAACACACAACGAAGCAAAGGACTCAAAAATCACACGTAATTAAAGTTTACGTTCATGCCCCCTGGATTTAAACAACCAACCCTCAGAATTAATTTCTGCTCAGTCATGACATGTCGACTTGAGCTATTGTAATATGGTGTCAGTTGGCAGCCACACACACGCACGTCATCAATGTGGTGATCCGGTTGGTTAAAATGGTCAGCAACCGGAAAACCATGGAAATTGAGGCGAATAGATCTTAGGTGTTCAACAAACTTATCCGCAAGGCGGCGTTTTGTTTCGCCAATATAGTAAATTTGGCATTTAACGCATTTAATGGTGTAAATGAGGTTCGTCGACACGCATGTAAATTAATCCCGTACTATAAATTTGCCCCGAAAAAATTGCTACACTAAATTAGCAATGAACCACGAGCACAAGAAGAGAAGAAGAACTACAGAAGACTCGCCAGTCATGCAGCCGCGCAAAGTTATAGGGGTCCACCCAACTGACACCCCTATAATGATAGACGCTGCAACATCTCCAATCCAGATTAATATCAACAAAAACGCACAAGGGTTACGAGTACCCATAGAAGCTGAGCCTTTGTTCCGCAAACTGCGCAACCTGAAGGATAAGCTTTAAAGGTACGAGACTCACAAATCTCGTTTGGAAGAGAGCCTGAGACAGCATCACATCCCGCCCTCCATGGATTTAAAAATGCTGCCAGTCGTCGGCAAACATGATGAAGAGTTCATGTCAGCCTGGCAGGCCTCTCTCACACAATTCCAAGAGCATATGGCCCTAATAACCATCAACTATGCCAAGGACACCGCAGAGCAACTAAGCGCAGAGATAACATCCACCCGCGAGGAACTAGTAAAAATCACTGGCTCCTCAACGAAAGCCGAAGAAATAGAAGCCTGGGTGGATACACTCAACGAACGCGCAGCACAACGGCAACAATCCTTACGCGACAGAAAACCTAAAGCCACACAAAAAAACAATGGGGAAAGAGCAACGGAAGAGCCGCTGCAAAACAAACAGACCACACTGAGACCAGACCGCAAACAACCCCAAAAAAACGTGAAGCGCAGGGAGGGGGCGAAACCCTACAACAGGGCCTCCCTAGGCGCTCACAAAACAACCAAAAACACAAACCGCCCCCAGGCACAGGATCTCACATCGCTCACCAGAGCCATGCGAGACATATTAAGAAACCTTCCCAGGGAATAGTCTGCCACCTAGGCACTTTTTATAGCACTCTAGACATCAAAAAAACCAAGGGACACAATACACGGAAAATACTCAAACGACAACACGTTCAACACCTGACACCCCCCTTAAAAACAATAACCCCCCCCCCCAAAAAAAATACCCAAAAATATAATGAAACGGCGAATAACACAACCACCTTCTCGAATATCCCTCTGTTCAATCTTTCCTCGTACTCACCTACGACGGAAGAACAAAACGTACTGGGCAAGGGACTGGGCTTCTGCCCTACACCACCCCCCCGGACAGGTCCGCCATCCTAGGCAGCCTCAAAAATTTCTTCCGTCGCCTCAGACTGAAGGAATTCTTCGGCTCCAAACAAATGCCCAGCAGCACAGGATCGCATTTCAGACCAGCCTCCACATGGACGCCCTCACCCAACAGAAACCCAGTACTGCAGACCTTCATCAAACTGGTACTCAGGGACGCGCTGCCTGCACCAATCCAAAAGCCCCCCCCCCGTTTCCACAATTTTCCGACCGAACAGCGACTAGCGCTGGAGCCACTGACCATCAACGAAGATTTAGTCATTGAACCTTGCGACAAGGGAGGAGGAATAGCAATCATGAATCGCGTAGACTACATCGCAGAATGCATGAGACAGCTCAACAATACTACCCACTATTCTCCACAAACCATAGACCTCACCCCTAGACACAGAATAGAGATAGACAAACTCCTCCTCAAAGGCCTACACACAGGAGAAATCAACAATAAAGAATACTCGGTGCTCACGCCAAAAGATACCCGAACGCCAAACTTCTATATCATGCCCAAAGTGCACAAGCAAGGCAACCCGGGTAGACCCATCCTATCCGCAAACAGTAGCCCAACCGAAATGATCTCCGCCTTCGTGGACCACCACAATAATACCTTGGTACGCAACATACTCTCGTACATTAGGGACACGGTAGATTTCTTCTCCTTCATCAGTAACTTCCCACCACTACCCCCCGAAGCGCTTCTCTGTACACTGGATGTTAGCTCACTCTACACTAACATCTCCCCCGACGAAGGAATACAAGCTCTGCGCCAAGCCCTTGACACACGACCGGCACCGCAGAAACCTTCCACAAACTTCCTAGCAGACATAGCAGAACTGATTCTGACCAAAAACAACTTTCAGTTCAACAACCACCACTACTTACAAATACAAGGTACACCAATGGGCTCGAAGATGGCACCGTCTTATGCCAACCTCTTCATGGACAATCTAGAACGCAAGTTTCTATCCTCCACAACACACCAACCGCTCACCTGGAAGAGGTATATCGACGATATCTTCGTTATCTGGACCCATGGCACCGACGCCTGGGACTCATTCGTCACAAACCTTAATGGCTTCCATCCCACCATCAAATTCACGGAATCTCACAGATCGTTATGTCTCCCCTTCCTAGACGTACGGGTAACCATCGACAAGGGGTCCTTGCACACAGACGTATACTGTAAACCCACAGACTGCCACCCGTACCTCAGGACAGATTCAGCCCACCCTAAGGCACTCATAGACAACATCCCCTACGGGCAATTCTTCCGCCTAAAAAGGATCTGCTCAAACAAAGTGCGCTTCGACACGTGCTGCCAGGAGTTTAAGCACCTGTTCCTGAAACGGGGCTACAAGGCAGACCTGCTAGATAAGTCTATACAAAAAGCGTCACAATGCTCACGAGAATCACTGCTAAAACCCAAACCAAAAGCAGTGAACACAAACCTAAGAATTTCCTTTATCATGGAATACAACCCCAGTAACCCACAGATCAAACAGATCATCCAAAAACACTGGCACGTTCTATCAGCCTTACCGGCCCTGAACCATATTCTCGACCATCCGCCTATCTTCGCCCTAAGCAGAGGTAAGAATTTGAAGGACGCGCTCATACGCGCAAGAATATCCCCACCACACTCTCGCCCTCAGCTCACCCACGCCAGTGGTCGCACCTCAACGCCAGGCACACGCCCCTGCAGGCGTACTCGCTGCTCCACGTGCAGCACGGTCAACTCACACACGGTCTTACCCTTCCCTCCCCCCACCGGAAATACATCACGCATTCCTTCACATGCATCTCCACGAACCTCATCTACGAAATCTCCTGTCGCAAATGCCCCGCGGCCAGATACATAGGCGAGACACAGCGTTAACTCAAAGATCGCATAGTTGAACACCTCCGTGACATTACAAAACGAGACATTAGCAGACCCGTCAGTGCTCATTTTACACGCGACAACCACACCGCAGCGGATTTTAAGTGCAGGGGGCATTGGACAAATATTCTCGGACCCCCCCCGAACATCCACACACGATCCGCAACAGAAAGAAAAGAGAAGCCTATTGGATCCAGAATCTAAACACCATCCAACCACCGCACCACTGGCCTCCGCTCCTCCCACTCTCCTCCCCTGTACCTCCACAAGATTAAACATCTGCAGGTAGGCCGTGCACCCAACGTACGCACGCAAAATACGGCTCTTGCGCAAGTATGGTCGGTGACGTCCTGTACGGTCAGTGTGACGTCAGTGCTATCCACCACCATAGACCAATCACGCACGCACATCCATGTATTGATAATACGTATATATATATATATCCTCCGCGCACTGGCCTCGCTCCTCCACACTCCTGCCCCTGGACCCTCCACAGAGAAAACTGCATGTAGGCCGTCACCTCCAACCGTACGCACGCAATAACGGCTCTGCGAAGTATGGTCGTGATGTCAGTGTGACGTCATCGCGTACGGCGCGTACGCCGGCGCGTTACATGTGATGGTCGTTGGTTCGAATCCATCTGTTTATTTTTTAATTTTTCTAATTTTTTATCTTATTCCATTTAATATTTTCCCAATAAACGCAAATATTAACAGATTTTATTTACAATTTTCATTACATTAATTATTTTGTAATTAAATTAAATTATTAGTGTAAAAATTTAATTAGGGTTTAGGGTTAGGGTTTACGGGTTACTAGGTTTAGGTGTTAGGGAAGGGGTAGTCACGCAACCACCAGCACCATCAGCAGGCTGATCGACTGATCTCTATAATATAATAATTAATTATAAATATAAATATAATAGATTATATTATAGAGATCGTGGGGCTGAGAGGGTCTATGTCCCCCCCGGGTACGCCGGAAGCGTAACCCCT
>NW_014577614.1:111782-143696 GCF_000485595.1 Priapulus caudatus
ATACCAGACTCAACCTACGCGGTCGAAATACCGGGATGGATAGAAGACTATCACAGTAACCCTGTCAACATGGAATCAACGTGAGGCTATCCCTAGCCAGACGACCCAGGTAGCGAGCATTTCGATTCACTTTTAAACACACTTATATATATAAATGTGTATATATATTATAGATATGTAAATGTATTATATATATATATATAGATATATATATATGTGTGTGTGTGTATATACAGCCAAAAGTACTGTCAATCAAACCATGCGCACAATAAATGCTAGTTACTATATTATATATGTGCATGCGTATATATGTATATGTATATATACATATATACCACCTTATAATCATGTGATTTTTGTTGTGAAAACTTTACTAGTCCAGGATATATATATATGTACATATATATATATATAATATATATATATATATATATATATATATATATATATATATATATATATGTACACATGTACATACATATTATATATGTGTGTGCGCATGCGTCCATATATATATATATATACGCACGCACACACACACATATATATATATATATATATATATATATATATATGACTTCTAAATATATAAAAACCATTTAGTGTATTACATATTGATCTCAGGCTATGAGATGATTCCATGATCAGTGATGAATGATGTTTCGATTTTCACGAAAATGTTTTCATATGTATTAAATTCAGTTGTGATGTATTTATTTTGGTAGCAAATATGTGTTGAAATGTAAATAAAGCTTATATTTATGCTTTTATAATTTATGCATGTTTCTTTTCTTATATTCACTGTTGATCTCTACAGTATAACTGTAAATTAATTGGCTAATGGTTGGCCAACCATGTTTTTAACTTGTAACCATGTCATTGAGTTTAGTCTTACTCTTATAGTCTTAGACTTAGTCGTAGACGTACACGGTACAGGAGTTAGACACGCTCAAAACACGAAATTAAACATTTGCTGCCTTAGTCTACCTATATTATAATACTCAACTATCTCTACCTACGAAATCCTCTGGCTATAATGGCTATAATAGCGAACGAAGCCACTTGTTCATACTTCCGTTCACATCTCCGATTGACGGCTAATGATACACACGTTTATTTCAACATTACTTTACCTCCTGTGTGTGTCTGTGTATGTGTGCGTGCGTGCGTTCGTGTGTGCGTGTGTGTCTTGTGTATCTATTATGCGTTATATACGCAGCTGATGCACGCTAAAGTAACTGACTATATAATAATAACTCATATATCTTCCTAACGACCTTACCTATTTCATTAGGCGCGTTCACACTGGCGGGAATTAGCGGGATGCAAATCTCGGTTTTTGCATCGCGATCGAAACCTCGAGATTTTTACAAGTGTGAACGCAAAAATCTCACTACGTATCGCGATCAGCACCGCGCTGCAAATCGCACTTTAGACTGCGATTATTTGGGAATTAGCGCGATTAATTGCACCGCGGCGTGTGTGTGAACGCTCGCGCAAATAATCCCGATATTTTCTATCCCATCATACGATGTGTTTACGTAAATACGTGCAGACGTAGAGTAGCATACGTTAACGTAACAGAGCTAGAGTAGCATACGTTAACGTAACAGTGCTAGACTACTACCAACGACTGCACTGCCGTGTACGTGGAATTGAACACCGAACTCGAATCCCGGTAGTACATAATTCGCGCGAGCGCGACCGGAAGGGTTATATTCCGGCTTGATATCAGGCATGCACAGTTCGATCTAAGGAGCCCTCGGCGATTAGTGAGATATTTCGCTTCGCCTGGTGAACAAGGGCACAATTATCTCGGTATCCATCGCGATTCGCATCGCGCGTTTTCTTGTTGCTGTGTGAACACGCCTAGTGTCATTTAAGACGTTATCGTGACGGTACGTAGACAGACAAGTGTTACATGCGTTTCTCGGCTGCCATTTGTTTAGATCCGGGAAATTGGCCACACTAAAACGGCCGCCGTGAGTATACGGTATAACAATTAGCGCACGCACACGCACACACATTGACTCTTTCGTTAACGGGGGCGAATTGTGCTTGCTCGCACCAGGCGAAGTTAGCGAAGTCCTGCGAGCGAAACGACAGCCGAACATGCCCCTGCTCTGTATTTCGTTGATCTGGGCAGCAAAGCCGCAATGAGAAACGAAACATAAGCCTTCCTTTCAGCTCGCGTTGCATCAGACTCAAATGACTGAAGCCCGCCGACTCATATCCCATTGATAATCCTATTTGTTTAATATCTAACCCCCCACCTTGATATCCTGATTTCATTATCTAACCCCCTTGTGGTATCTTTTATATCACGATATTAACTGACCATTAAAGAGTGGGAACGGCTCCTAATGGTAAGCGTCTCGCCTCATACATGCTTCACATTAATCATGGCTGTGAGCCTATGTGAGTCGTGACATCTGGGGTTATTCTTTATTTTTTTTCCTAATTTGATGTCAGTCTTTACAAAGGGTACGTTCCGGTATACCGGAACGTACCCTGGTACTATCTAATATGCCGGACCGTACCTCGCCTACTCCTCTAACGAGTCTAGGGAGTCGCCTACGCCTACTCCCTAACCCTAATCCTAACCCTAACCCTAACCCTAATCCTAACTCTAACCATATCAAATAGTGACCAGGGTACGTTCCAGTATACCGGACCTCTAACCGGACCATAACCAGGGTACGTTCCGGCAGTACCCTGGGTGACATACGGTGCGTTCACACTGGCGCGAATTAGCGGGCTGCAAAACCCGGTTTTTGTAGCTCGCTCGAAAAACTGAGCTTTTTACAAGTGTGAACGCAATTAGCTCACTAAATCGCGCTCCAAATAGCGCGCTCCTAAGACCACTTCCGACTGGGCTAATTTGGAATCAGCTCATTTATTTGCACCGCAGCGATTAGCGAGATATTCGCCTGTGTGAACAACGACACTATTACTATTAGCTCACTATTATCTCCGCTATTAGCGGGCTGAGCAGCGCGGTTTTTTCTTGTGTGTGAACGCGCTAGGCTTAGATACAAATATCTCGAAAAATGGCCTAAATATCCTTCCGAAATATCTCCAAAAAATCTCTAAATATCTCAATTTTTTTTCTAAATATCCCCAAATTTTTTCTAAATATCTCGGTAATTTCAACGTAATGTCTTTTAAACATATTTATTTTGTGCGAAAAAATCGCAATACAGAATTATATTTAATAAAATTCATAAAAAAAATTGAAATAATATAAATTAAAAAAATTTATACAGAAAAAGACAAACTCATTCTTACAAATCCTTAATATTTGAGAAAATTGTGTTTTATCTTCTAAATATTAAGGAATTTTTCTAAATATCCAGATTTTTCTAAATATCCCGAAAACTTCTAAATATCTAAAAAGATATCGGGATATTTGTATCTAAGCCTAGAACGCGCCTATAGACCCTATGAGCATCAGTGGGCTGTGTGGGCTGTATGCATTCAGCCGAGTTCGTGCGTGACGTCAGTGTACGTCACGATCATACTTTGCAACATGAAAACATATGCCGACCGAACTGGTAGACTGGTACCCAGTGCCACCTATCGGCTTAGTACCACCTATCGAGTAATCAACGTGGGAGCGAGTACCAGTCTAGGTGGGAGCGAGTAGGCGCGAACAACCGAGTTACATTTGTTCAATAATCACTATAAACGAAGATAGAGATAGCCATAATTTCATGCATATTTATTCTTAGAAATATAGTAATACTCTAGAAATGCATTGTTCGCCTAAACTATGTAAAATTTATTGGCAAAATTGCATTCGTCAACATATTTTGTTCTTCCGCTGCCGACGGAATTTGCCGAAGTAATCGCGCGAAAAATATTTCATCTTCGGTTACTACATGCTCGACGATTTCAGAAGCAGTGACAAAGAAGTCTTTCGTCTCTTTCTCATTCATCGTCATTTAACGTGAGTATTAACACCGTTTATATGCATCACTTTGATAGTCCGGTTTTATTTTTTAACGTTTCTTGTAACTATTTAGCGGCGACGCACTTTCTTTTTTGTAAAATTTGTTGATATGCGCGGCGCCGGTAAGATACATTTCATGTTATCTCGTAGGCCTACATGTAGGCCTACTTGTACATTTGTTTTTGTTTGATGTGATGGTAACGATCGCGTTTTGCTGCTGACAGTGCTCAGTATAAAGTTTCTTGTTAGTGTCATTATAGATTCTATTTCACTACAATTGTATCGTTTGTTTTGCGAGTTGGCATATATATAGCTGCCGAGTTGTATCGTTCATATGTTGCTTCTTGAATATCGATCATATCAATCATAGGTAGCCTACTCGTACTAGTTTACTATGCCGAAAACAAAGGACTCTGATAAGGATGCAGCACTCGCAGGAGAAGGCGGTAATGTTGATGCAGATGAAGAACAAGAGGAAGAATACGAGGTCGAGAAGATTCTTGACAAGCGCATACGCGGTGGAAAGATAGAGTACTTCATCAAATGGAAAAACTATGGAGAGTAAGCAAAGATAGCATTATATATTATTTAAAATTAATACTAGTTGATTATTTAATTATTCAAGTTAATCAAGTTCATATGGGTTTTATATCTTTCATTTTTTTGCCTGATTGCCATATTATAAGCGTATTCCTTAAATAAATGTGGGCACAAAAAATTCACGTTCGGCCAGTGAGCATTATTTGGCTGATAACTTTTATTCCTAGTTCTACTTCTGAAATGTGTGATATATCTGTTTCTCGATGTGAGAGCATGAGATAATATCTAAATTCGTGATACTTGGCAGTTGACTAATAAAACATACTCTCAATGTCATAGTGTGCAGATGCTGGGTGCAGGGTTAGGCCACCACCAGATGTGTGCTCGACACTCCTACTGTGCTGTTTCACCAAACACTGGATTGGCTTGCCACTCGAGTCAAATAACAATATCTCAACCTCTGAGAAGACTGAGAAGCTTATGGGAATGGCTTAGGTGGCTTGGGGGGGGGTTATGGGGGGGTGGCTCATTATCCTCCTCTCACCTCATGGCTCTCCCTACGTTGCGGAAACGGGGCGCACGCGCCCCGTTTGGGAAAACTCCCCCCTGTTTCAATTGTTGCGCCCCTTTTAAATTACCTCCGCCCCGATTAAATTCCACCACAATAAAAGTTTGCCAGCGCGGGAATCGATCGTCAAGAAAGGGGCCCTCCCCCAGACCCCCCCTTCGCATGCTCGCAACTTTCGGTTACGGTTAGACCCCCCCTTGGTGCAAATCCTGTACACGCTCCTGCCGAGCAAATTGCCAACATTGAAAAACGAACCCCCCCACAATATAAAGCTGGCTACGGGTCTGTATATATATATACTGACAGTCAAGGTTCCCATCTCTATAGTCGCTGTTGCCAACCAAGATAATTTAATTTCTGCCAGCCGAACTTATGCGGGAGTAGAGATATGCCCGAAAAAGTTGTACATGGCGAATTCTTGTCTAAATATTTCACTTCAGTCGCAGCATCCTGCCACACGCTCCCTAATCGTAATGTACATGGGGAATATTGCTCGCGTTGCTGGTCACTATTGCCAGCCAATAAAATTTTCTTCTGTCGACCCTACCCGCAAATCGGCAGGTGGATGCTTAGGGAGATGTGCATGCAAACACCCGATCTAAAAATTGCACTACGGCCGCAGCATAATTCCAGTGGTGTATCCAGCATAAGGCGGAGCCAGCGTACGCCATCCCCCCCGTTTGCAGGCCAAGAAAAAAATCAATAAAACTTAAAAAACAACAACTTTTTAGTAGCAGTGGGTCTTCAGGGGTAACGTACGTCATGTAGACTAGTCATTAGTAGGCCTACTACGACGTCGTAAATTAAATCACGTAGATTACCCGGGCATCGTCTAGTGTCTCGTGCAACATTGTCACGCCTTCAAAGTCAGAGAGTCGCTGGGAGTCCAAGGTGGTTGCAGAGGCATTCGGTCTTCTCAAGACCATATGCTCCAGTGACTTCTTGGTAGGATTTGAGTCAGTGAAGTACGTGTTTGGTTTCACCAAGCAGCTCAGCCTCCTGCTGCAAGCATCTACTATGGATGTACTGGATGCCTTCCAGCATGTTGATCTGATAATCCAAACGCTGCAGTGTGAAAGGGACAGATCAGAGACAGTCTTTGAGCTATAGTCTTCCAGCAAGCAGAGAAAAAAGCTCTTGTATAACCCAAACACCCATTGAGAAACCACGCACTTGCAGACGACATACTCTGTGTGAGAATGTGGAGGCAGCAACGGCTGAGGAGTACTACAGGCGAACAACCTTTATTCCCAAGAGATGAAGTCCCGGTTCACTGCTGTCAACAAAGCGGCTGCCATGGGTCTCTGTCTGCTGCCATGCCAGGTGGAAAACTTTACCCCAGAAATGGAGAACACCATCTTCAGTTTCTTCCAAAGGGACCTTACCCAGGCCAAGCACATTTCACCAGGTCACTATATGTGGAAAACTCTGATATAAATCAGCTGCAAGTGGTCGTCTGGAAGTACAGCAGACACTCCGTGGGGCACTGAAAGATCCACGGGCATCCATGCAAACCTTCCCCAATGTCACCACATCCCTCCATCTCTTTCAGCTCATACCTGTGACATCAGCTTCCGTGGAAAGGGCAAACTCTGCTCTCAAATTTGTGAGGACAGACAGATGCAACAGATTGGGTGTGAGCTGACTGAACGCCCTCCTGCTTCTGTTCCTCCACAATGGATCCTCCTTTGCAAATGGATACGGTGGTCAACATCTTCATCAGAAAGAAGCCTCGAAGGTTGCTACTGGCAAACCCCGAAAAACATTATCCCGAACACGTACACAATCATGACCTGAACACCTCAGTGGCAATTATTAGTAGGCCTAATTGCCACACCGACTTCTTACCCTGACCTGTGTACCAATCCGAGCTAATCACCAACATGATCAAAGTGTTTTATTTTTAGTGCCATTAAACATGTTAAAGCACTTATTACGTTATCTTATGTTGCAATTCTTATCTGTATTATTACCATAGTAACGTAACCTCAGGTGTGTATACACTCTCTGGAAAGTCATGAAAAGTGTTTTCAATCCTAAATTGTAGGGTTGAGTCTAGGGTCGAGACATCAGAATATGGCCCGCAGTATGCCTAGGATTGCAGGAAAATTGCTTAAATATTTCAAAATTTCATGGGAAAGCATGCCCCAGACCCCCTAGCGCTGGCGTGCCTGCGGCACGCAGGGATGCCTTCAGGAGACCAGGTACATTTCGCCCCCGTTTATCCATTTCTGGATACGCCACTGCATTCCGCCTCAACCCTCTCCCTATGCCAATGTACATGGGGAATGGCGCTCATGTCGCTGGTTGGTGTTGCCAGCCCTGCATGGTACAGTGATAATTTTCGTCGGCGGGTCTTACAGACTTGGGCAGGGCGTATGATATAAACATATGAATAGCTGATTTCCGCGCGCTAACGATCATCAATGATCTGATTGATCACATTGGCAGGGGTATGCCAGATAGGAAATTCTCTAGGATTCTACCGGCCGCGGCCATGCCCTTCGATAGCTGAAAAAGACGTTAAATCGATTGTTTTTAGCTCAGCTGACGAAGTCGGATGCAGCTTTACTTGTAGAATCGCATGATTGTCCGTGCATCCGTGCGTCCGTCCGTCCGTCAACAGTTGGGCACAAATCTTAACCGCTCGACGTACGGTCTTGATATTCTGGACGCCGGGGGGGATCGCAAAAAGGACTCGAGATGTCGAATTGGAGGGTCAAAGGTCAAAGGTCGAGATGTGTCAATGAAGGGGGAATATTTCCCCCATAACTTAAGGTATAGGAGGAAATACGGAATTGCGGCACAAATCTCAACGACTCGGCCGACACTCTTAATATTCGACGTATAGTGTGATGGGGAGGAAACCCATCACCAGTGCGAAATTGGAGGTCACAGGTCAAAGGGCAGTGGGGGAAAGGTTAGATATCAGACATTTTCTGAGGACATGGTCTAACGGACCGAGTGCAAAACTTTTTTGTTTCAGCGCTGAGCTGACCTACCGTTTTTATCACTTTAATGAAACGACCATGAAAGCTACTTTCCGCTGACGTGCGAAGAGTAAGTGTCTGATAACCTTTTGACCCTCAAGAGGAGGGTTAAACATGAATTTGTTGACTGTTAACAAAGGACTGAACTGCTTTTGATATTATGAACTGCTCTCTCTCTCTCTCTCTCTCTCTCTCTCTCTCTCTCTCTCTCTCTCTCTTTCTCTCTCTCTCGCTCTCTCTTTTTCTCTTTCACGCGTATTTTGATAATACGTATATATATATATATCCTCCCGCCCACTGGCCTCGCTCCTCCCACTCCCTGCCCCCTGTACCCTCCACAGAGATAAACACTGCATGTAGGCCGTGCACCCCAACGTACGCACGCAAATACGGCTCTGCGCAAAGTATGGTCGTGATGTCAGTGTGACGTCAGTCGCGTACGGCGCGTACGCCGGCGGCCGTTACATGTGATGGTCGTTGGTTCGAATCCCATCTGTTTATTTTTTTTATTTTTCTATTTTTCTATCTTTATCCATTTAACTATTTTTTCCCAATTAACGCAAATATTTACATGATTTATTTACAATTTTTCATTACATTATTATTTTTTAATTAAATTAAATTTATTAGTGTTAATTAAATTTAATTAGGGTTAGGGTTAGGGTTATGGTTATAGGGTTAGGGTTAGGGAGTAGGGTGTAGCACGCATCAGCAGGCTGTATCACTGATCTCTATAATATAATATAATCTATAATATAATATAATAGATTATATTATAGAGATCAGTGGGGCTGAGAGGGTCTATGTCCCCCGGGGTACTGCCGGAGCGTAACCCCTGGGTACGGTCCGGAAAACGAAAGGGTACCCTGGTTACTATCTAATATGACGGACCGTACCTCGGCCTACTCCTCTAACGAGTCTAGGGAGTCCGCCAACGCCTACTCCCTAACCTAATCCTAACCCTAACCCCTAACCCTAAATCTAACTCTAAACATATCAATAGGACCAGGGTACGTCCAAGTATACGGACATCTACTCGAGCGCATAACCAGGGTACGTTCCGGCAGTACCCTGGTGACATACGGTGCGTCACATGGCGCGAATTAGCGGGCTGCAAAAACCCGGTTTTGTAAGGCTCGCTCAGAAAACTGAGTGCTTTTACAAGTGTGAACGCAATTAGCTCATTCTAAATCGGTCGCTCCCAAATAGCCGGCTCCTAGACCACTTCCGACTGGCTAATTTTTGGAATCAGCTCATTTATATTGCAGCGCAGCGATTAGCGAGATATTCGCCTGTGTGAACACGACACTATTACTATTAGCTCACTATTATCTCCGCTATTAGCGGCTGACAGCGCGGTTTTTCTTGTGGTGAAACGCGCTTAGGCTTAGATACAAATATCTCCTCCCGAAAAATGGCCTTAAATACTCCTTTCCGAAATATGCTCCAAAAATGCTCTAATTATCTCGCAATTTTTATAAATATCGCCCAAATTTTTTCTAAATATCCGTAATTCAACGTAACTGTCTTTAACATATTTTATTTTGATGGCGAAAAAATCGGCAATACAGAATTAATATTAATAAAATTCAAAAAAAATTGAAAATAATAATAAAATTAAAAATTATACAGAAAAAGACAAACTCATTCTACAAATCTTAATATTTGAGAAAATTGTGTTTTATCTCTAACATATCCAGATTTTTCTAAATACCCGAAAACTTCTAAATATCTAAAAGATATGCGGATATTTGTATCTAAGCTAGAACGCTTATGAGCATCAGTGGCTGTATGCATTCAGCCGAGTTCTGCGTGACGTCATGTACGTAAGCCGATCATTACTTTGCAACATGAAAAACAATGCCGACCGAACTGGAGACTGTACCAGTGCCACCTATCGGCTCTAGTATCCACGGCTATCGAGTAATCACGTGGGAGGGCGAGTACCAGTCCTAGGTGGGAGGGCGCAGTAGCGCGAACAACCGAGTTACATTTGTTCAATATCACTATAAACGAAGATAGAGATAGCCATAATTTCATGGCATATTTATTCTTAGAAATATAGTAATACTCTAGAAAATGCATTGTCGGCCTAAACTATGTAAAATTTCTTGCAAAATTGCATTCGTCAACATATTTGTTCTTCCGCTGCCGACGGAATTTGCCGAAGTAATCGCGCGAAAAAATATTCATCTTCGTACTACATGCCTCGACGCTTTCAGAAGGGGATGACAAAGAAGTCTTCTTCGTCCTCTTCTCATTCATCGTCATTAACGGGGGGGGGGGGGGTGGGGGGGGGGGGGGGGGGGGGGGGGGGGGGGGGGGGGGGGGGGGGGAGGGGAGGTTTAAACACCGTTAATATGCATCACTTTGATAGTCCGGTTTTATTTTTTAACGTTTCTTGTAACTATTTAGCGGCGACGCACTTTCTTTTTTGTAAAATTTGTTGATATGCGCGCGCCGGTAAGATACATTTCATGTTATCTCGTAGGCCTACATGTAGGCCTACTTGTACATTTGTTTTTTTGATTGTGATGGTAACGATCGCGTTTTGCTGGCTGACAGTGCTCAGTATAAAGTTTCTTGTTAGTGTCATTATAGATTCTATTTCACTACATTGTATCGTTTGTTTTGGCGATTGGCATAATATATAGCTGCCGAGTTGTATCGTTCATATGTGCTTCTTGAATATCGTGATCAATATCAATCATAGGTAGCCTACTCGTACTAGTTTACTATGCCGAAAACAAAGACTCTGATAAGGATGCAGCACTCGCCAGGAGAAGGCGTGTAATGTTGATGCAGATGAAGAACAAGAGGAAGAATACGAGGTCGAGAAGATTCTTGAAAGCGCATACGGCGGTGGAAAGATAGAGTACTTCATCAAATGGAAAAAACTATGAGAGTAAGCAAGATAGCATTATATATTATTTACAAATTAATACTAGTTGATTATTTAATTATTCAAGTTAAATCCAGTTCATATGGGTTTTATATCTTTCATTTTTTGGCCTGATTGCCATATTATAAGCGTATTCCTTAAATAAATGTGGGCACAAAAAATTACGTTCGCCAGTGAGCATTACTTGGCTGATAACTTTTATTCCTAGTTCTACTTCTGAAATGTGTGATATATCTGTTTCTCGATGTGAGAGCATGAGATAATATTAAATTCGTGATACTTGGCAGTTGACTAATAAAACATACTCTCAATGTCATAGTGTGTCAGATGCTGGTGCAGGTTTAGGCCACACCAGATGTGTGCTCGACACTCCTAACTGTGCTGTTTAACCAACACTGGATTGGCTTGCAACTCGAGTCAAATAACAATATCTCAACCTCTTGAGAAGACTGAGAAGCTTATGGGAATGGCTTAGGTGGCTTGGGGGGGGTTATGGGGGGGTGCTTCATTATCCTCCTCCTCACCTCAGCGGCTCTCCTAACGTTGCGGAAACGGGGCGCACGCGCCCGTTGGGAAACTCCCCTGTTTCAATTGTTGCGCCCCTTTAAATTACCTCCGCCCCGATTAAATTCACCACAATAAAAGTTGCCAGGCGGGCGGGAATCGATCGTCAGAAGTACCATTTCGACCAGGACACCCGGCGCGTGTATTTTTACAGTACCACGCATGCACTGCAGACAATACAAGTACAAAAGTCAACCTGTCCCACACGCCAACACTAACTGTAACACCGACTCGGCTATCTTATATATACAAGAACTCCCAAATACCGTCTATGGTGTGGTGGCCGATTTTACGCATTAATTAGTGGTGCGGTAAAAAACGCCCCCTAGTTTTCCCCACCCCTTCCCCCTTCCCATCCCCTCCCCTCCCCCCTGTTTGAATTTCATCCTGGGGAGAACCCTGCACCTCATTACCTGGCTGTACAGCAATTCATGCACGCTTGTCATGCATATACCATACAGCGTGAAGTGGAAAGTACTACGTTTACACATTCACTGGCTTTCAAAGTGTAGACATTTTTAGGATGCTGGGATGACATGTGCAGGTGACTCGGGGTAGCACTCTGTGTAGGATCTACATGTATGTGATAGCAGTATCTCTTTGGGTTGTCTCACAGCAGCAAGATATGTTCTATGTAGTTTTAGTGTAAGTTCTCAAAATTAGAAGAACTAAGAACCTCTGCACAACCAGATGACACAAAGAAAGGTAGATTGCTTAGTCCTCATCAGCTTTATAGGGACATCACTATGTAATTTCTCATTTAGGAGAGCTGTTGAACTTTGGGCCACACAAACGATGTAGATTACCGGTTTAAACCGACACTCGTTCCCCATTGAAGTGTTCAGCAACTTAACACCAACTGGTAGATGAATGTTAAAGAGGCTAGTCATCTGCATGGTATATATTGATTAATTAATGCTTTCAATGGCTGACATTTTCATGCCATTTCATGAACTTTCACAGTTCTTTACTTCAAATTTTACTGGTACTCCTTTGCCTAGCTACTGCCCGACACAGTATTTCCGGTGCACGTCTATGTTCACAGAGTTTGATTTGGCTAGTATTTAAAGGGTGTGTGATACTCGTATAAATGATAAATTACATGAGATTTCTTAAAATTTGTCGAAACAGTGAAGATGACACATGGGAGCCTGAAGCGAATCTAGACTGTGAAGATTTGATGAAAGAATTTGAACGAAAGCTGAAAGAAAAAAAAGAAAAGGAAAAGGATAAGGACAAAAAACGGAAGACCTCTGATGACGGCGACAAGTTGAAGGCAAAGAAGAAGAAGATGGAGGTGGGGAGTAATCCTTGTTGATGTCGTATTGCTGCAGTCTACATTGAGAGAAAATCTGTAAAAGTACCGTATATACTCCCGTAATAATGGCCTTAGATTTCAACCCTGTATTTCCTCTACGGTTTATAAGTGCGCCATACCGTGAGGGGAAATATACTAGGCCTAATACTTGGTTACCCGATTCAAATTGAGGTGCGGCTTATAGGCACCCGCGGTTATTACGCGATCATATACGGTAGTTGTTTCGCTAACATAGTCTTTAAAACATTGTTATCCTTGTTTTGCATTAATATATGGGTGAATTATGCATCAATTAGTGGAAACTGATGTATAAGATTAATAATCCCAAGCCTAACTAAATAGTGCTTGAAGCTAGATTAGTGTACACCTCTGTATGGCTGGCATTTATGTTCTGCCAGCTACTTTTACGGCAGCACGTGTGTCAGAACTTGTATTGCTCTCTCGTCAGCTTGGTTGATCGTGAATTCTCTTTATATGTACATCATGTTGTAATCGACCGTTCGTCTTGTTATAGGAGGAGGACTCTTCGAAGCCAAGGGGCTTCGCAAGAGGCCTCCAACCTGAGCGCATTATCGGCGCAACTGATTCCAGCGGAGAGCTGATGTTTCTGATGAAGTGGTGAGTAGATTTTCATCGGCTCTGAACAAAAACAAACTGAAAACGTGCCTACTCGCAATCTATGCTGCGGGTGCTTAGTCCACTGCTATTATGAGTGCTGTGACACGTCGTGGGAAATAATGATAAGCCACTTTCTCTACAAGTTGATAAACTGTCACTGTTGCCAACGTCTTATATAAAACCCAGGTGCTATCGTTCTGTGGGTAAAAAGTTGGAAATGTTGCATTTAATCTCAAGAAAGAGGTTACCCAAGCAGGCACGTAAAATGTGGCGTGTCTTGTGCGCATATTACAGGAAGGGCAGTGACGAGGCAGATCTGGTTCCAGCACGGCAAGCAAACATCAAATGCCCCCAGGTTGTTATAAAATTCTATGAGGAAAGATTGACTTGGCACACGAATGACGATGAAGACAAAACCAAGGCGTAACTTCGACCATGGAAACGATAGAGCAAGCCGAATCGCGCTAAGGGAAGACCGTAATTGGGTTTGAAATCGTGAATATGGTTTTGTACACGTTTGTAAATATAAGTATTCTCCAAGTGGATGACTCGTGTGTGCCATATGTGGTTCTTTTAATGGGCATTGGTTCCCCGTCTGTAAATTGGCTTAATAGAATGCCTATCTTGTAGGTATTTTTTTACCATAAATGTCTAGCCATGTATACCCAGTGTTTCCCTGAATGGGGGGTCACTTATGTGGTATTGAACTATTCTGATTCTGAAATTTCAATGGAAAAGTTATCTGTCATCTATTCTGCTTATGTACTGCTGTTGTGCAAGTGTTGTCAGAGAAGAACAATTAAATGCCATTTGTTAGCTAAAGTAAGATGAAGCCATTGGTTTCCATCTGTTGTCTGCATTGCCTTTACAATGTTTTTACTCCTTTCTTTACACAGAACTTTGTGTGCATTTCCACACGTGGTAACGGCTTGGCTTGGCTGTTCAACAGTTAGCGAATTCGAGTTGGCTTATCAATTTGCTTAATTAAATCTATGTAGTATGCCAGTATCAAATTTCATAGGAAAAATAGTGAACGGTCTTGTGTACCTGTACAAGCCATGCATACAATGTTATTGGTCAGATGTTGATATTATAGCATGTTGTGTTGTAATGTTATGATGTCATGTTGAAGTGCTGCAGCAGTTGGATGTAGAATTTAGATGATAAATGTGTGTAAAATACAAGAAGTTTGCACACCAAGCAAGGTAGTTGTTAGTGTATGTGTAGTTGTGAACAGCTGGTATCTATTTTCTATTTTGTCGTTTTAAAAAGTGCAAACAATTTCAATTTGGAAATTTCCAGTAATTAGTGTCCGTAAGAATGTAACGTCATACAAATTTTAATTCTGTATTAAACAATGATTACTGTACGAGCAACGTCTTTGTACACGTGTTATAATGATAGGACATTAGGACCGCATCCTGCTGTTTTAATATGTGTAATAAAACTAGGGATCGAATTGAGAGCAAACAAATACAACTGTTGAATGTGTTGTTTTGAAAGATATATTTCAGCATGCTAATCAACATTTGCCCGTACGTATTAAACACCAACATTACAGTGAAAATTGTTTCTAAATGCTGCACACTACTTAGATGATCATCATTTCATCATGTTTATTTACCTTCACCCGAACAGTATAGAGAAGCAGCATGAATTCAATGAATTTTGCACCGGGAGAGATGGTGATCCGCTAGGGGACGGCTCTGATTGTCTAATTTTGTCTCTTATTTATTTTGGGCTAATTTTGTTTTATTTTAGAATTGTGGTTAGAGTTAGGGTTAACTGATTTCTATATCCACAACTTATTTCTATATTCACTATCTCTCCCCTGAGACATACTAGAATTCAATATATAGCACTAAAAATGCACGAGAAAGAAATGGCAGTGGCTCCTCCGATAGGGCAAATTATCAATAAATTACAACAAATATATTGGTTTTTCTCACGACATGTCTCACCTTGAAACAAGATTAACACATTTCTTATAACTTGCATAAAAAAGCTGCCATTAGCGATCTGGCACACACTCGTACGTAAAATTCAAGCTGTACGCTACTATGTAGCAAGGAGGTGGTCTGCATGGACCATCATGTTTTGTATGTGATTACGTTTCCTTTTTAGGCCATCAGATGACTCCACCTCATCGGTTTCCATGCTATTCATGATTGGAAAAGACGGGTGAATTATCAACACTAAAACTGTTGATTTATCGGCCGTATCAGACACATAGAGCCAACCTCACAAATATTCATGGAAAATTGGATTTTGTCCATGTACTTGATAATTCCCATCAACCTATACATCTATGGGTTAATGTTGCAATGTATCACTCGACTTAGTAGACACAGCGCAAGACCTTAGATCAAGGATTCCTAACCTGTGGTCCATGGACCCCTTTGGCATCTGTGGATGGGCTTCAGGGAATCCGTGTACCCCATTCACCCATTGTATGCAAAATTCCGTGTTTATGTGCTTATGTGCTATTTTTCTGGGGAGGTGTCTATAGCTTTCACCAGATTCTCAAAGGCGTCCATGACTCAAAAAAAGTTAAGAACCGCTGCCTTAGATTTATTTCGGTACCTACAATAGTCTCAGAGTGCTAGCTTCCATAGCATGGTACATGCAAGGTAATTTACACAGAAGCCTACTACTTGTCTTTGAAAACCTGTACTAGTATTTACTATAGGCGAGACTGACTGTAATGCTTCAGTTAAGATCACATTTCTGCTTCATGCCCCCTGTGCATTGAACATAAGTCATTGATGTTCCTAACTAAAATTCATAGATGTTCTTATATTTGTCTGCACACTCAATCAAGAATCTCGGTGGCGATTAATCGATCAGGCGGAAATTAAGGTGTCCTGTGCAACATTGTGCATATTACGTGAATAAAATTATTTGTCATTTTAGGCAATGACAGTTTGTGTAATAATCACCTCCCACTCTGCCATCATAAGTCATAAATTCTTTAGCAAAAGCCCCATGCTCCCTCACACAACCACTCCTAGTTCATTTCTCAAGCCCACTCTTACACGATATGCAACACATCAGGGACAACCGCAGTTAACCATGCATCTCACTGCAGAACGTGAAAGGAAACGTGACTAACTGGTGCCTCCCCCTGTAGTGTAACAACCTGGTGGCTCCCCCTGTAGTGTAACTACCTGGTGGCTCCCCCTGCAGGGTAACAACCTGGTGCCTCCGCCCGTAGTGTACCAACCTGGTGGATGTAGTGTAACTACCTGGTGGCTCCCCCTGCAGGGTAACAACCTGGTGCCTCCGCCCGTAGTGTACCAACCTGGTGGCTCCCCCTGTAGTGTAACAACATGATGGCTCCCCCTGTAGGGTAACAACCTGGTGGCTCCCCCTGTAGGGTAACAACCTGCTGGCTCACCCTGTAGTGTAACAACCTGGTGGCTCCCCCTGTAGGAAGCCCACGCAGTAGACCCGCGACCTCTTGCGCTCGGCGCGACTCAGACCTCTGTGTCGACGGCGTGTGGGAGCCGCTGCACGATGTCCTTCATGAAGGCCGCGGCCACCATCGAGGCGTACGGCTGCCACGCCTTGCCCTGGCTGCCGTCCGCATAGTCGGCGACGCCCTTCACGAACGCGTAGTTGTCTATGCGGCTGCCGTACGTCGCCTCGATGACCGAGTCAAAGTCCTCGTCGAACGCGACGACGCCGGCCGTCGCGGCGAACGTGTGCCGCGTCACGTCGTTGTTGAACACGCTGCTGCCGGACGCTATCTGCCCGAGGTGGATGGCCGGCAGGTGGCGCTCCTGCGGGTCAGAGAACGGGCGTACGACATTTATAGTCACCGCATATATACACTTATACACACTATGCGCGTTCGTTTTTACACCTCATTACGGAGTTTATTACGTACGTTTGTTACACAGGCGTTATGTCCGTCAATAATGGAGTTTTACGAAGTACAGGAGATTTTGCTATGCTAATGAGTTATTGCATGTGATTATGAAGGCGGACGTGTCCGTCGTTACACGTGCTTCCATCTCGATATAGAGTATCATAACAACCATTACGAACGTAGTTCACTCTTATGAAGGAAACAGAAAGCCTGGAGTGCCTTTGTATCTTATATAATGAGCCGACTGGCAGTTACACAGTTATGCCATGCCTCCTCGTGCTCTCAAGTTGGGAGAAAAAGTCCGAGGCCAGCTTTACGTAACACAACGTTAACTATTAGAGAGACGAAGGAACAGAAGCCAGGCATTCTTTCAATGAGAGATTTTCTGAGGAGGGTGCCGACCAGAAAACACCTCTATATTACACATATGGCTCTGGCAGCTACGACAAACTACACAGCTGACAGATGCCAAGTATTACATTGACAGAAAACTCTGAGACTATGTCTATGGATGCTACCCCTTAAAACAAGTATTACGTGATCGCCAGCTGCTGCAGATGTCGATGGAACCTCTGGATGTTCCACTTCCACCATTTCGCCTGAGCCGATGATCATATAGAGTTTGTCCTCAGATAGCGACGGCTGCTTGAAGTTTGTCTCCTGGCCTCTGACACTCTTCAGGCCTTCGCTGAGATAACGCAACCAGCGACAGTCAATCGGGTTCGTTTCTGCCTGAAGCTGCAGAGTGGAGTGGGATTCGTGAACGTGGATGTAGGCTGAATGTACTAGCAGCACACATACAGACGTGAAAATTTGGTACACATATATACAAACACATGCTTACACACACGTAACACACACACACACACACACACGTATGCATACACACACGGAGCACGCATACAAAGCACACACACATACCTACGTAGAGACACGGACACATGCACAGACACACCTGTGATACACGTACACACCAGCGGAAAAAAAACACGGGAGCGGCGAGCGATTTCGCTCCCGTCAGCTTTCAAAGCGCTCTGGTAACAACAATTACAAGAGCGAAAATTTTGGAAGATACGAGAGAAAATCGCTCCCGTGCTGCCGGCAGCGTTAGAAATTAGTTCCGACCTGGAGGCCCGAGCCCACCAAGTTTTTGCTCGGGCCACCATCTCTACGAAACTCCCGGTTCTCCTGACCAGCACTTTTTCCCCTCATATTACGCTGAAATACTACGGTTAGCGCAACGGCAGTTTAAACAGACTTGTAAACGGGAGCGCATAATACGACCCGTTCCTCAACGTAGACGGGGTATCCAAAACATCTAGAGCTGCATGAACTCCCTCAACGCATGATTCGCCACACGAACAAAAACTCGCGACAGTCTAAGAAATCGATTGCACCATGGCCGGGGTTAAGGTTAGGGTTTAGGTTAGGTTAGGGTTTTTTTTTTTTTTAAGTGCCTAGTAGTCATATCCTAAGTGCCTAGTAGTCATATCATATCGCATCTAACAGCCGGGTGCATGTAATGCAGCCCAGTGTTTTTATGACCGCATAACAGTAAGCACGACCACAACCCAAGATCGCAAGTGATCGCAAGCAAGTGATCGTGAGCGATCGCAAGTGATCGTGGGGGAGTGAGGGCACGACCAGTGACACCTGACACGCACGTAATCAAAAATGTTAATTGAATTCGTCACTTTTCTTAACCTAGAAAGTGGACTATTTTTATTCAGTTAGATATCTAGAAGCAATGTAAACTGTATATACTTAAAGATTCTAGGCACTTTGCGAATGTGCGGCAGCATTGATCTATGCATGGGGGTACCGTGGACTGGGGAGGAGAACAACGAAAGTAAAACCTTGCCCAGAAGCTCCCGGCATTCCTAGAGATTCCAGTACAAGTTTTTTTTAACATACTCAAAGTAACTAAAAACTCTCTCTGAAGTTCTAAACTTGCTCAGTCGATGTAAAAAGAAAGTTGAAAAATGAAAAGAAATGAAGTAAAAAAAGAAACTTGAAAATAACCACAGGCACTTGGAACGTCTCAATAAAAAAAATTCATGGTAAATAAACACGAAATGTACCAAAGTCTTAATGTTTCTCTACTCTATTTTGCCTATAATCACCTGTAAATGCCGGTCAAATGCTCATCTGCAACACGCAAGTACACCGCACGCCCGCGCTGTGCACAAACAACATAAATAAGAGAGCAGGTAGGAAAGCGTGATCGCAAAATTCGCTCGATGCTCGCTTCATTTCACACCTTCACAGCACAAATACACATCCAACAGCTTCCATCTTGGTATCCATGTGTACAGAAATGTTCACTTGTTAGAATTATAACTATGGCTTTTGTTCTTACGTACTCCCACCAGAGATATCTCGTGAAATCCTGCACGAAATGTTCTCTCCGTGAAAATGTAAAGAGGACGAGATGTCTGTTTATACACGAGTAATGGGGCGCATTGCATGCCGGGATGAGCTGCTGCCGGCCTCCGAGCTCCATTTCGAGGCCCGCGAAGCCAAGCACAATGCGCGCGGGCATGACGTCACGCACACACGACTACAGCAATCAATCGAAAGTAGCGCCGTTAGAGATTTTCAGATCATGTTGTCCTCTTTACATTTTCACGGAGAGCACTTTTTTTGCGATCACGCTTTCCTACCTGCTCTCTTATTTATGTTGTTTGTGCACAGCGCGGGCGTGCGGTGTACTTGCGTGTTGCAGATGAGCATTTGACCGGCATTTACAGGTGATTATAGGCAAAATAGAGTAGAGAAACATTAAGACTTTGGTACATTTCGTGTTTATTTACCATGAATTTTTTTTATTGAGACGTTCCAAGTGGCTGTGAAAATAACCATACCATCATTACCCTGATTATAATTTTTGATTTCCTGTCTTTGTCATGTTACCTGACTATGTGTACTGTGTAGTGCATGTCTGTCTGTGTGAATGAAATTGAATAAGAATGTGATTGGTTTCTTAGTCGAGTGAAATAAGATTAAAAAAAACGTGATCGAATGTAATTTGTTGACGATTTCTTAACACTGATAGTCTGATACTGGTGCCGAGTGCGCGCTGAATGCTGATGAATGATATTAGAGTCAGTGCATCAAAATTATGAAAATTTTAACAAAATCATACTATGAAAAAGTAGCTCTGACCAAGCCTAAAATAGCTCCCGTAAAAAAAATTACGAGAGCTCTTTTTTTCGTACAAAATCAAAAAAGAGCTCTCGTAAAAAAAAACACACATGATACACACACATACACACATGAACGCACGCACACGTACTAACACAAGAAACACACACTTAAGATTAGCTAGTGGAATATTTGCATGTGTGCACACTTTTATGTATCATCGATCCTTCAGCCTATGTTAGATGTGACATAATAGAAGTGAGGGGTCTTATTGACAGTGATATGCGATGAGACTGGCTGGCCATACCTTGAGGGCCTCAGCAACCATCTGTATTCGTAACTCTGACGGTGACCAGGTCTGTGTCTCCCAGTCTGTGCATCCTGCTGCCTGGTCCGGTCGCTCCTAGCAACAGGCAAGGCAATGGCCGAAGCATTAGGACAGTGCTGCGCAGAACCTAAAATGCTTAATTGGCAAGGAGGAAAATTAGGAGACGATGGCGCACGGCTGCAATGGTTGAGACTCACGTTCTCGCAGTAGATGTACATCGGCGTGTGAGGCTTAGTTGGCACTGACACGACGACGTCGCCGCGACGCAGGTGCTTCCGATGGTCGGTGAAGTGCGGGACGCCGCCAATGGCTCCGACGAGAAATACGTACTCGATGTGTTGGAATGTACCTGCAAGAGAGTCGACGTGAAACACTCACCTATCCGCCCCATGTGACTGACAGCACGCTCTAGGCAATCAGGGTCATGATGGGAAAAACTCGCCTATCCACCCCGCGTGACTGACAGCGCGCTCTAGGCAATCAGGGTCATGATGGGAAAAACTCACCTATCCGCCCCGCGTGACTGACAGCGCGCTCTAGGCAATCAGGGTCATGATGGGAAAAACTCGCCTATCCGCCCTGTGTGACTGACAGCGCGCTCTAGGCAATTAGGGTCATGATGGGAAAAACTCGCCTATCCGCCCCGCGTGACTGACAGCGCGCTCTAGACAATCAGGGTCATGATGGGAAAAACACGACATTAAACAGGATGTGCCCGGGTAGAGTGCTCCAGCCTAGGTACAGTGTGTAGCTTTTAAGTATTTGCAATATGATGGTGTAGTAAAAGCAAGGCTTAGCAACGCCTGCCTCCCGTTTTCCTTCCATTCTTCCCTGCCTCTCTTCTGCTCCCTCTCCCTTCCTCGCTGCCTCTCTTCTGCTCCCTCTCCCTTCTTCCCTGCCTCTCTTCTGCTCCCTCTCCCTTCTTCCTTGCCTCTTTTCTGCTCTATCTCCCTTCTTCCCTGCCTCTCTTCTGCTTTCTCTCCCTTCTTCCCTGCCTCTCTTATGCTCCCTCTCCCTTCTTCCTTGCCTCTTTTCTGCTCTATCTCCCTTCTTCCCTGCCCAATTCTGCTCTCCCTCAGTTCTTTCCTGCCTCAATCCTGCTCTCCTTCCCTTCTTCCCTGCCTATCTTATGTTCTCTTTTCCCTCTTCTCTGCCTCCCTCCCTTCTTCCCTGCCTCTCTTCTGCTCTCATTTCCTTCTTACCTGCCCCCCATAGAACCTGCCACTATTATAGTCGCTGCGTAACACGACGGCCTGACGCGTGCCAAACAGACAGGAGAATCACATCGCCCTGCAACGAGCGGATAGTTGGCTGCGACTGCTTCTCCGCACACCGGCTCACAGTGAAGCCACTCACCCAGCAGCCGTGTCGTCATGTTGCCGGCGGCTATCATCGCCGTCCTGCGGAGACCGACGGCCGGCAGTTTGGTGGACACTACGCGGCGATGGCCGATCTCTCCAAGCGTGTAGATGTTAGCCTCAGAACCGACTGTAATGCAGAGTCTAACTATTATGGGATACCACAAACATATGTACCTCCTCGTGTTATGAGAATTCATGTGATGTTCATGCTGATACCGTGTTCTCGGAACATTAACAATTGCTAACGTTTCCGACCAGTAGATGGCGCTACTTACCCTCCGTTTTGTACTTGACATAGGTCTTCTGGTTCTTCATCATCGCATCGACTGCTACCTTCTCGCAGTACCTGGCTGTGATGATGGCAACTGTTGGCTGCTCTTCAGCTGCGACTTTCGGCATGTTAGTCACTACCTGGATGTCTGTAGCAGAGGAGGAAGGTAAAACCATGCTGACACACATACTATAAACTATCAAGAGCCCATTAACCCCAGAGCGTACAATGCTGAAATAGGAAAACCATGTTGTCGTTTCGGCAAAATTAATAAAGTTTACCTACCTTATTTTGATACTTCTCTACCGGAATATTATGCAAGAGTCATAGCTAGCCAATATAAGATCAACCGCTTGTCTCTACGATATGTTCCTATGCCAAGATATAAAGCAATAAAAATCGAGTACATCTAGGTAATCCTAGCGCCATATCACCCAGTAACACGCCTCTCGCGCGTTTAGTGACTGAATAGATATATACAACACATGGTGATACAACACATGGTTAGCACGTTGTATATATCTATGCAGTCACTAAAAGCGCAAGAGGCCTGTTACTGGGTGATATGGCACTAGGATTACCTAGAAGTACTCGATTTTTATCGCTTTATATCTCGGCATAGGACCGTCGTAGAAACAAGCGGTTGATCTTATATTGGCTAGCTATGACTCCTGCATAATATTCCGGTAAAGAAGTATCAAAATAAGGTAGGTAAACTTTATTAATTTTGCTGAAACGACACCATGGTTTTCCTATTTCAGCGTTGTACGCTCTGGGGTTAATGGGCTCTTGAAACTATATATGTGACCCGCTCCAGCATAATACGGACTAAGTCGCAAGTCATTGTTTTGAGTAATGAGCACGCACACATATATATGCTGAAAATGGCCTACCTGGACAAAAATGAGATTTTTACAAAAATAAGTTCCTAAGTGCATATTTAATCCGGATATATAGGTTCAGATATCTCTAGATTATTATGGTCATTTTTAATTTAAAAAAACCACCGCTCATCCCCGACTGGGCCCCTTACCCGGAACGCTTTATCTCAAAAGCTGCATATTCCGGAATAAGTCGGTTTCCGATCTTCAAATTGCTGTAGATCGGTCAATTCTTTAAATATAGCCAAATATTTTATATCATTTTAAAGGTAATTAAAGTATCTATTCAGATATGCACATAACTCAATTTGTAGAATTTCCTACTTAATCCTGGTTTTGCTGGAGCGGGTCACATATCGTATCAGAGATCAAAAACCAAGACCAAACACAAACCCTGATCATATATATATTGTGTGTGTGTGTGTGTGTGTGTGTGTGTGTGTGTGTGTGTGTGTGTGTGTGTGGGTGGGGGTGCGTGCGTGGGCGTGGGCATTTCGATGTGGCCGTACACGTGTATGAATACGCCCTAACACAGGCGTACACATACGTAACACCCTATTATAGGTTGCATAATTGATATCAGTACCTGCATCATATGTCACCACTCTGATCCAGCTCTCATTGTCCAACTGCCTAATGACATTCCTGTCCTGTAGTATAGATAACAGCTCCCGATACTTCTCATCTGTCCCATAGAGGGCTCTGCCGGAACAAGTCATATACAAAGTTAGAATATTTGGTAATATGCCAACTACCACTGTCAAATTCGACCGCCACAGTTAAGACGCAGTACAATTTCGCCGAATTGCGCAACTGCATTTTAAAACGTTAGACTTATGCTGCTACATGTATCGGACGAAACGATTGTTATCGGTTCTGGGTCCGTTCCCAACCAATGAGTGATTAGTGTGCACCTCTCTATGTCAGTGAGATGGATGGCATTTGGGTAGGCTTCCTCTATCAGATCTAAGAGACGCTGTTCCGTGAGCGGCATAGCCATGTGAACCTCACCAATCACTTCTGCAGCAAAGCAGAACAGCACATGTATTACAAACGACACTATCGTAAATGCAATGATGGGCATCCAGGGCCAGCATGTTGAAGAACAAGGCAGTGTGTCCACCCTTTTATGAATCAAACGGAGTTGACGAAGTTGTCTCAGGATGACTGCATCTAAAACCACTTGGTTAATGCATGAGAGATACTATAGGACACAGTACAGACCGTGATGGATTAGAATTAGATAATACTAGTTCCGGTTACGACATTATGAAGACAACGAGACATCACGGTAAAGACATTCCACGTTATTTTCTATATAAGGTGACATTACAAAGTTAAATCTGGCACAACATGTTATACATCCAGATCAGAACACACAAGTCTATCCAGAGGCAAATAAAACAAGTCAAAATTGATAACACAATTAAGTGAAAAAAAGATTATTACACGCAGCTGTAATGAATAGATTAAGCCAATCGACATACTGCTAGTGCCACCTGAATAAGTTCACAAGCAATGTTATCCCAGCACGACATGCAAACACCATAAACATCTCGAGCAATAAAACAGAAGATAACCGTGTTATAAAAAATGTAGTCAGTGCTTTATTGAGAATCAGAATGTTAAACCTCCAACCATGTACTGCGGCCTGCATGCCACATGTGCAAACAGACAGTGTGAAAATAGACTCCAATCAAAATAAGTGATAATTATGTATATATACACAGCATTATGAAATTCCTATTACCAAAAATAACAGAACAACATTATAATAATCACATGCAACATGTGCAATGACTGGATTATAAAACGAACGCATGCAAATGACTAGGTCACAATCACGCCATCATGCAATGACTTGGTTGCAATAAGCATGCAGTGTAGCTGAAACAAGAAACATACATGTCTCAGATATTAGTTCACATGCTGTTTATAGATCTGTTTTCAGTGTGCACACCCAAAAGGAAAACTATTTGCAGAAGGTCATGCTGTTAGTAATTTGGCACTGCCACAGATCACCCAAATACATCCTCATTATACAGAAATCGAACCATTACACAATTACCATGGGGGCATGGAGGAGAAATTTCATGTATTTTGTGGTCAGAATATAATTTGATGGACATAGACTGCATTTATGCGGACATGAGAGTGGTCTGGCAGGTCATGTGAGTGCATGTGGTTGGACACGGTGGCGTATTTAGATCGCATGTAATTGGGTGAGTTGTGCGACAGCTCGGTGAAAAGTGGTGCAAGAACAAAGGCTGCAAGCTGTGCAGATATGCTGTTCTACATTACTTAAGTCGTTTCCACTAGCTGTACCACCTGTGCCGTCTTCTGCTGGGTCGGAGATTGGCTCAGGTGGAGGAGTGCCCTCTGGTGGCGCACGTGTGAACACCATCGTCTCCACCTGGTCTAAGCCATCTGTCGCAGTACACAGAAAAATTCGATTACGATCGAATAAAAATGACAAGTTCAGCATTATTGAACGATTCGTCATCCTTACTTCGATTTACTCCGACCTGTTGTCTACTCCTCTATTTCTTAGAGAATTCTCTAGAGATGGTAGCTGCTGGATGTAACAAGTGCAGCAAGTTTGTGAAAAGCCCTACCTGCATGTCACCATGATAACAGTAGGAGTCTATCAATATTGATCATTGACTCCTGATAACAGCATGCCCACCATGATGTTATCAGCTCCACAGGTGAAAAAAGGAGATTGTTGGTGGCTGCTACCAAGTTTATAACTAGAGATATGTAATAATCATCACCACGAGCCAACAGCATAAACATAAATAGAGCCACATCGTTATAGTATCACATCTAGCAGAAACACTCTTAACAGACAAAGTAAGAAACACGCTATAAATCAGTGTTAACGCTTCGACATAATCAGCTACTGTAGACAACTCACCTAGGTTAACTCCCCGGATGTCCCAAACTTATTCTGCACGAGAGATCAGCCCGTATTTCGCGGACTGCTGCAATCAGTGTTAGCGTCACTGCAAGACAATTGGGGTTAGCCAACTACGAACACACGGGTTAGTTTTACGAGCCGACGCCTACTCGCAGTCTACGCGGCAGCGCAAATGCAGCGCGCGCCGTCCCACTGGCTTCGTTCGGCTGTCGTCATGCCGCGGGGAAACACATGCAGCGCCGTCTGGTGGTCGACGCGAACACAACATGCAGCTGCATGCGGACGTCGTTTACCGCGCGACTTGCTGAGCTTGCTTCGTATCGTGATGGGACTCTTCCGCCCCGATGGTGGCTTCACCTCGAGCGGGGGTCCCTCGTGCAGGAGCAGGGGCAGCGGGCTGGAGCGCCCCGACCCCGGCGGGGTGAACCCGGGCGACAGACGACCGAGGCCGTCCGGCGACCGCGACGGCACGCCGGCGCCACACCTCGCCGCGTCCGTCTGTGGCGACAGGCTCCCCCCGCCGGGCCTCATGATGGCCATTCCGTAATGATTCCGGCTCCCCCCGCCGGGCCTCATGATGGCCATTCCGTAATGATTCCGGCTCCCCCCGCCGGGCCTCATGATGGCCATTCCGTAATGATTCCGGCTCCCCCCGCCGGGCCTCTCCTCGCCGCCACCCTTGCACGTTCCCACCGCCCTCCGGAAGCTGTCCTTGGCGGCCCTCTGTGCGCTAGTCCCCTTGACGATGGGCTTGGTGGCGGGAAGCGCCGGCTTTGTGCGCGGTGCGCCGCCGCCGCCGCCGCCCGACCTCACGGTCAGGTCGATGTCGCAGGCGTCGTCCGTCTGCTGCTGCTGCTGCTGCAGGCTTGTCGTACTGGAAGACAGCGATCCCGCGAAGCCATCAAGCGTGTCGCTGCTCGACGCGACCGAGCGACTCAGCGACAGCTCCGACTCCGACCGCAGCGCCCCCGTGCTGCAGCTCGAGCCGCCAACAGAGGGCGCCTTCGTCGCGGCGGCCGGCTCGAGCTTCTTGCCCGTCAGCAGCTTACAACTCGACGGACTCATCTGACGGATGTGCTTCTTCCCTGCCGGCTGCGGCGCGTCGAAGCGGCTCGGGCCGACAATGCCCGATGTCCACGGCTCCGTGGGTCCGAGCGGCCGCACCGACTTGGCGACGGCGACCGGCTCGTCCACAGCGGCGCCCTCTGGCGGCGCGCTCTCGGACGCGGCGGGTTTTTCGGACAACTTCTCGAGGTTCGCGACGAGGTCGATGTCGGCAACGGTGATCTGGCCCTCGAGTTCCTCCAGCCAGCTGGGGCCGGGACGGCCCGCGCCCCACGGCTCCATGCCGAAGTGAGGCTTCTCGCTCGTCCTCTTCCCCTCCTCCTCCTCCTGCGCGGCGGCCTCCCCGTCAGCACCGCACCCGCTCAGCTGGCCCTCGATCTCCGCCAACCACGAGGCGTCGTCCGCTGCCGGCGCCGGCGTCTCGACAGGCGTGGGCGGTGGCGCGTTTGCCTTGTCCCAGCGACTGCTGCCCTTGTAACCGGACGTCCAGGGCGCGACGGGGCCGAGCGGGGCGGCCGTCGCCGCCGTGCACGCTGGCTCCTCGACGGGCGTCGCCCCGTCGCGCGTTCCCGCGTAAGTGTCGTCCGTCGTTGTCGCACTCTTCCGCACCTCATTCTCTCCTGGCTCACTCTCCCTCGCGTCGTCACGCTCTTTTGCGTCATCCTTGCCGGCTGTCGCTGTCACAGATGCTTCAGTTGACTGATGATTCGTTGATGCAGTAGAGAGAGGAGGAGGGCTGGTTGGGGGCTGAGGGGGAGGACTGGATGGAGGGGGAGGGCTGGTTGGAGGCTGAGGGGGAGGACTGGATGGAGGGGGAGGGGGAGGGCTGGTTGGAGGCTGAGGGGGAGGACTGGATGGAGGGGGAGGGGGAGGTTTTGATGGAGGGGATGAGGGTGGGATGGACATAGGCAAAGAAGATGGAGTCGACGTAGAGGGAGGGGCAGGGGAAGAGGTCGGCGTCGGTGCAGGAGGAGGGGTCGGCGTCGGGGTAGGGGGAGGGGTAGATGCAGGAGGAGGAGGAGGGGTCGGCGTCGGGGCAGGGGGAAGGGTGGATGCAGGAGGAGGAGGAGGTTTCACGCTCTGCTTCACGATTACATACTCCCTATCATCATCGTCAGCAGCGGCAGCGGCAGGAGCGCACTTTGCCGAGCCGGGACGCAACCCCGAGTCGACGCCGCCGCCGTTGAGCGGTGAAGGCACCACTGCAGCGAGAACCCCCGGCAGTGTTGGCAGCGAGCGCGCACGGTGCGTGAGCGCGGGGAGGTCGGGAGCACTTCCTTCTCCGCCCGCCGCCACGTCGGGAATCTTCCGGGTCGTCACCGTCGTGAGGATGCGGAACGATCCCGTGCGCCACAGCTCGCCACCATCATCGCCCTCCGGCTCCACGGTCGTAATGATGCGCAGCGAGTTCGACCGGCCAATCAGCGGCCGCTCGGCGTCCGTCGGCGTCACCGTCGTCAGGATCTTCAGCGACTTGGAGCGCTTGAGCGCACCGACAGGGGGCGCCACCTCGTTCTTCGGCATCGTCACCGTCGTCTGTATGCGCACGGGACTCTTCGGCCGCGACTTCAGCGGCTTGCTGTCGACGGTGCTCACCGAGCGCATGGCGGCGCCACCTGGCGACGTGCTGCCGCCGCCGCGGGGGCGCGACGTCACGGCGACGCTGCTCGAGATGGACGTCGGCGGCCCCCTGGTGGCGGCGGACGAGGACGAGGAGGACGCGGCGGAGGAGAGGGAGTCGCAGCGCGGCTTCGGCGAGCAGGGCCGCGACATGCGTGTCACCGAGACGGTGCTGGAGACCGAGGTCGGGCTGCCGCCGCCGCGCAGCGGGCTCGTGCTGGTCGCGCGCTTCCGCGGCTCGTCGGCGCCCTCTGTCTTCTGGTGCGGCGGCACGGGCGGTTTGCCGGGCAGCAGCTTCACGGAGCTGACGCGAACTAGAGTGGAGCCGCCTGCGCAAGCAAAGGACGATAGATGAAATGCGACGTGGCTAGCGCGATTAAACGAACGTACGAATACAGCGACACGCGCCTAAACAAAAGTCAAAATATTACTGTTAAAAAACATCAGTTAAAGAATATCACGAATACACAGCTTAGAATGCAGTCAAACACATACACGCACGCACGCACGCACGCACGCACGTACGCAGGCACGCACGCACGCATGCACAGACAGACATCAATGTTAGATGGACTTACGACATATTTGTACGGCACATACGTAATTGCAACATGTGATGCACTAATCATTAATTATGGTACATGCCAGGCTGCCAGCATTTACGTCCAGCTGATCATCAGACACGCATTCTCCCCCGAGGGAAGTGCGCGCAAAAACCAACGCCACACAAGTACGAACACGGAAAAATCGTGCCAGACTCGGGTCGTCACGACTGCGTTACTCATACATCACAGACTTTCCACTGAGTAAGAAGCTGCCAGTAGCAATGCTAGAAAAAAGACTTGCTTCACCAATGCAGCCCTCGTAAGCAGAGTGCGAGGCAACGGCGTCGGATGCAGGATAGGAGCAGCGGGGGCGGCACGGTATCGCACGCACGCACGCACGCACGCACGCACGCACGCACGCACGCGCACATGCACGCACGCGCACGCACGCACGCACACACGCACGCACGCACACACACGCACGCATGCCACCCTGCTCGTTGCGCAACGCTTCGTCTGACAAAAACACGCCCGCCACAAAAACTCAATAGGAGACTTGCGCTCGCACAAAGCAAACAAGCTGCCCAAAAATATCCCAGGAACAGGAACCGAGCAGATGTGTGTGGGGGGGGGGGAAGAGGGGTGAGCATGAGGCTGGATCAGTGCACCAGATAACTTGCGTATTTGCGTAAATATGCATGAATTCCATACAAATACGCATGTAATTTTCAAAGGTATGCGTATAGATACGCTTGTGTTTTAATAAATACGTACATGAGAAAACAAACAGATCGTATCAGTACGCTAACCTTCCATCTACTCCCGTATCGGCTCGGCTCTAAATCACATTGATTTAGAATATATAAGAAATTGCACTTAATCTGCGTAACCTGACATGGAGTTTGGACACCTCCCAAAGAACGGCAGGGTCTTTGGGTGGTGTACAATCACTATGTCAAGTTTTGTGTGAGTACCTCTTAAACTAATGAGGTTGTAAAGGCAAGATATGTTAATATTCTGGTCGATACTCATACTAAGAAAATATGATGAGTACTGCCAACAAGGAGTACTCATAGAGATCTTGCCGATACTCATACATAAAAAAAATGGTGAGTAAATACTCATCAACGCCAAAAATTATCTGGAGCACTGTGGATGCAAGTTGAACAGTGCCTGAGAAAGACGTCGTTCTGACTGGTGGAAGAGCCGCGTGGCTGTCATTCCCCTAACCAATGACAGAGACAACCACGAGTGGGTTCTCCCTGCTCTATAGTTTGCGTCAGTGGGCGAGTTAGGTAGAGGTGCCAACAGCTAACAGTTTTTGCCGACAGGGGAGGAGGGTAGGGTGCTATCACACCCCCTAGTTCTGTCTGGTGGGTGAGTTAAGTTGGGATGCCAACAGCTAACAGTTTTTGTTGGTAGAGGAAGAGGGTAGGGTGATATAACACCCCCTAGTTCTGTACGGTGGGGGAGTTAGGTCGGAATGACAACAGCCAACAGTTTTCGTCGGTAAGGGATGAGAGTGAGGTGATATCTGACCCCTGTAGTTTTGTCCGGTGGAGTTAAGTGGAGCCACTGACAACCGTTCTCACCGATGGGAGAGTTGGGTGGCGGTTCCACCAGATCCTCCAGCTGTGTCATTTCACACTCAATCTTCCTAATCTTGACGTATCGCTGCTGCATCATCTTCATGATCTTCTTAATGAAGCCGACGTAATCTGAAAACATCACCAGTGATCCAAATAAGTCGCCTAAAAACTACAACAAAAATTTCAATCACTCACCAACCACTAAGTGCTGCTTTAATGCTATAGACAAAATCGAGCAGATCGTGAAAACGATATCTGTTCCGTTGCATAACTTGCACATAAAATAGCACATCATGATAAATCTTTCACTCCAATAAATCTGTTTAATGCACATATCCAAAGTAATTTGACCCTAATAGCCACAATACACCGCAACGACAACGAATCAGTTTATTAGTAAAAAAATCTGTCACTGTTAGAAAAAGTGTGACGGAATGCATTCTAAAAACCGTTTACTTTTTTTCGCGACTTAAGGACCTGAAAGATCCCCACACGATCATCATAAAGCACACTCTGGCGGTTTGTTGAAGGAGAAGATTCATGGGCAGTGCGAAGGTAAACACCAGCAACACATATCTGTGGATGGCCGGCATACGTTTGGGGAACTCGTCAAATGATACTCGTCAAACGTGATACAAAGTACAAAGGAACACACCAGCAGTACATGTCTTCTGTGGATGGTCAGCCTACCTTTGGGGAACTCGTCTGGCCGAATCAATTCCTTGAAGAACTCATGAGTGTCGATCATCTGTTCAGCCTCTGACATGTCCGGCACGTACCAGAACCTGAGGATGCGCTGTTCCTGCAAGTACAGCCACACACGGTTAACACGCACACACGCACGCACGCACGCACGCACGCACGCAC
>NW_014577614.1:143706-156609 GCF_000485595.1 Priapulus caudatus
CACACACACACACACACACACACACACACACACACACACACACACATAATCATGCATGCACGCACACACACCATACAGTTACACACAAATGGTTTGTGTAAGATACAAATTGTTAACGTTACTTTGACATTGACTACCAACGAACTATGACCGTTGCACACTGCACACCGATTCCCGCTCACACCTGCGTGAGGAGGGTCTCATGCTTGGCCGTGTCCTGGAGAAACACCTTGAACTGCAGCTGAAGGTCGTGAGGTGCAACCTCCACAGAACCCGAGTCTTGAAAAAACAACAGAACGGAATCAAAACAAAGTCAAACAGAAGAGAATGCATAAAATTCATGAACTGCCTTTAACTTCGATCATTACTCTGAAACGATACGCGGAATCACATCCAAAGTAGCTCAATGTACGTACGCCATCTCCGACACGAATCAGAATGACAAAATTAAACAATTACAGCTAGAATCTGATACACAGTGAATATCTTGTATGCTTTGTACAGGGCAGACTGCGCGTCACAATTTTACCCGCGCACCTTTTGTGACATCTCTGTTGATGACGATGCCGTGGTGGGCGCCCCCACCAACATGCAGCACCTTGCTGGTATCAGCTAGCTTCTTAGTGCGCTCCATCACTAGTGTCGTTGACTTCTGACCCTTCTTAATCGGGGTCAGAATAATCTTATCTATAACAAAAACCGGGTAGGAGTGTAAGCTCGTAGTTATAGAATGAACAAGTTGAGAGAAGAAATTGCATGAAGAGTTATTGGGAAATTTGACTTGCATTAGTGAAATGCTGTCTTACTGATAAAAAATAAAATGCACTTTTCAAGAAATTGGAAGGTCCTATAAAGGAACCTGTTCTATATTCAGACACAGCATGTCACGTACGAATTCAGAATGTGTGACTCTGAGAGTAGAGAGTAAAACTGTGTATTGACTGAACGAAATGAAACCAAAACATTGCATAAAAAACATGCAGGGAAAAAATTCCTCTGAAAAGAATCTGAGTTTGTGTTGCGGCACCCTCGTCAAGCAAGGAAAGAAACAGCATTATTTTTAAGGGATCCACTTACCATCTCGCTCACGCAGAATGAGAAGGGCCCCATTCCACATAAATCACTTGCACAGCATGTGAAACACTATCGGTACTACTGAGGCCATGTTGGTAGCTGTTATTAGTGCTGTCACTACCATCGAACCTATAACCTCATGGAAGCCTTTTCTGCTGTGATGAAGCCCTTATTACTGCACTATTTAAATTTATTGGTATTAATAAAGCACCATATGTGCCATGGAAGCCACCGTGGCATTGCAAAAACCATATACGTATCACCAAAGCCCTATGAGAACTAACATATGCCGCATCAGCAACGTGACGGCATCGAGTGAGTGGGCTGTAGTGATCACAGCGGCATCCCCGGCATTTTCAATAAACATGTCGGTCTTCGGTTACCTTCGCTCGCTGGCTCCTCCATCGCTGCGCTGTGCTCTGCTGTACTGCGCGATTTATGAATGCAGGTGCCGGTCGGAGATATGCTGCTCCCTACGCGTTGCGGCGCACGATCGCTGTTGCCCTGTTTTGTTGCGCGTAGATCCAGTATTGTCCATAGCTACCGTGCTTCGCTAGCACGCCATGCCAGCTCCAGGTTTTCGCAGAAACTGGAATGAATAAGTTAACATTCAGATGAGGGGAATCACAGACACGTGTGGCTGGCACACTGTTCCTCCTATATTTCGCCGGTGGTCGACTATATGGATCATTCTATAGGTGACCATCCACTGTTTCCTCTCTTCACATCGCATGTTCATCTACCCACGACTAGCACTAGGCAACTTTCTCATCTTCTCTCTCCCTCTTTCTCTTTCTCTCTCTTTCTCTCTCTCTCTCTCTCTCTCTCTCTCTCTCTCTCTGTCTCTCTCTCTCCATTCTTCTATCAGTATTAGGTGACTTTGTGTCCGTTCATATAATTCGATCAAGACTCAAGATTCCAACAATACCCAGCCATACTTTAGCCAGAATTCCCAATCCTTATTTCTAATCAGCATGAGGTAAAACTTTACCCATCTCACTCCCCATTCTTATCAATCTTCGGCATTAGGCGAGCTTCACTAACATGCTAAACAATTCGCTGTTTCGTTTAATGGGTGGCTCAAGAAAAAGCTTAGGTTTCCTCTGCTCTCACTCCACTTGATCTTCACAAACAAACGGCTAGGCACGAAGATGAAATAGCGACGTTGGGGCGCGAGCGAACACGCGCCTTGCTGGGGGGGACGTACCCATGACAGCCACAAGCCTCTACAGTGGCTGCGCGTCAGGGGGAGACTGTGGCATCTGCGCCCATCACGCAAGCGAGGCAGATGCATAATAACAACCAAGGTATTTACGAGCTGGTAAGCAGAGACGTGCAGCATGACTACATAATGGAGGTCTTCCAACGCATAGCTGAAGAGAGCTTCCCGCCGAACAGCTAAGGGCTTCTCTGTATAGCTGAGGAGGAATTCACATGTATAGCTAAGGGCTTCCTTGTATAGCTGAGGAGGGATTCACATGTATAGCTAAGGGCTTCCTTGTATAGCTGAGGAGGGATTCACATGTATAGCTAACGTCTTCCCTGTATAGCTGAGGAAGAATTCACATATATTTAATTGAGTGTTTCCCATGCATATCTGAGGACACACCATGCATATCTGAGAGCTACCTATGTATAACTGAGGGCTACCCATGTATATTTGAGCAGGAATTCCCATGGATGTATATTTGAGGGCTACCCACGAATATCTGAGAGCTTCCCATGTATAATGGAGGAGATATTCCTACGTATATATGTGTGGGTTACCCATGTATATTTGAAGAGGGCATACCATGTATATCTATTTCCCCTGAATAGCTGAGGGCATTCTTTAATGGCGGGCAATCTGCCCCCATAGAGGATGGATCCAGCATGCCTCTCTGGGCAGTCAGTCATAATTACACTATCAACTTCATCTCTTGACATCTTTTACAAGCAGCATTAAATCAGCGAATACATCCGCCCACAATTACGCCATCGCCGTAAATTACCTAAGATCGCTTACCACTAACGATTCAGCAGCACAGATACCTCGCACGGGACCTATAATTACACCGTGACCTCATCTCCTGCTATCTCTTACTGCCGAGCGGCGGCGGACGCGCTTTATGGGCGCACTCAGAGACAAGAGATCACTTCTCAAGGAAGACGCGAAGCCATTAGTGTCGATGAGAGTGGCGAGGCACCGCCGGCTGCGTTTACGAGTCTGCGTACCCTGGCATCCCGCCACGCGCGCAAGGTTAAACCGAGACGTCTGCAGGGTGGACTACAGCAGAGCACTCTCACTGCTGACTCAGGCGCTACGCATTACTGCGACGCCTCTACGAAACAGCACAGCACCCCGTTACCGCAGTCACGAGGTTTCTACGCGGTATCCATCATTCAGGTCACGGCATTCCGTGTGGACCACGCAGCGGCTGCCACCGAATATTGGATCAACGCACAATAATTGTTCCGCCGCCAGCGCGACGCGTGTGCGACTAACCCGAAACGAAGTGGGAGCACTGTTCGAATCGGCCGGGAGCATTCCGCACGGGAAATACGACCTCGCGCCCCCCGCGCCCGCATTTGCCTGTGCTGCTTCCGCCGGCCACGACGTCGCCGGCACTAAATAAAGCAAGCAGAAGGCATGCACACCCGCCGGCGCGCGCGCGATCCTTCGCAACCGGATAGAAAGCAGAGTTCTACCGCGTACCTCCTGCGTACCTCCTTAGTATAAGAGCCTCTTCGCCTCGCGAGCGTTGCCCAGCCAGCTCTCTGCGTAGCAGCCGGGGGGGGGAGGGGGGGGGGGGAGTTTACAGCTGTGCGGTGAACACACGTGGCGAGGAGACGGTGAGTAAAGCCAGCTCTGGCGGCCACCGTTCGTTGCCACACTTTGCGTGGGGCAGACTGGACACACCGGAAAACCCCATCGAGATTAGTACTATTAGGCCCCACTCGTGCATGAGTAAACACATTTTTCCCATGAAGGAGTGGTCCACGCTCACTCGGGGGATGGGGGGAGGGAGGCAGAGCGATAACAACAACAACAACACGGTCCGCCCCCCGTGACGTACGCTCAATCTACCAGATGTGTGTCCTACTCGAGCCTTCAGCATCCGCAAATCTAGGGGGCCTACCCGCAGAGCTCTGCGAGTGGTTAGCTAGGTCCACAATCCAGAAACTCAGCACGAGCGGTCACACAGCACCGAACGAACTGCTCGGCCTCAGGATTCTGACCGAGGGGTGGCTATGATCTCGGGAGATCTGCGTGTGTTTACACTTAATCTCCTCAGCTTCCTCTGGGAGGGTGAGGGGGGAGGGGGGTAACTGAGAGAGGAGAGTGATCGTAACGGTCCTGATAGGCAGGGTATCGGCATCGCAAAGGCACCCGCAGGGCGTCAGCCTCATGTGTGCGCGAGATTCATTTAAGCGCTTCGCAACGAGGCCAGCCTAACAAGAGAGCTTCCCTTGTGTAGGCATTCTAACGCAGGCTTCCTAATTCCTAGCAGCAGTGCCGAACAGTAGTTTGGATACGGTCGAGCATGTGTAAGCGAACACCTCAAAAAACAACCACACCTGTCTATAAAGGACACTGCATTTTCCTTTAGTGGCAGTTATAAAGTGAAACGACCTCTATAGAACGGACATATGTCAATAAAGCACACTTTTGGCATTTCCTTAGAGTGGCAGTTATAATGTGAACCTTCTTCTATAGAACAGAGACCTGTCTAGATAAGGAATACTTTTGTAGTGTTTGACTGTAATTACAGACATATAGAACTATTACTGCAGGCATTCATACTTATCGAACCACTGATACAAGTGGAAGTTGTACCATTCCTATTTGAAATCGCACACGCGCACACTCAGATGCAAGCACGCCAGCATGCATGCACGCATACAAACTGGTGAGAAAAAATCCAGAGAGACATGATACAAGATTGCGTGGCACAGCTTTGCTGTTGATCCGAATCGCTGCACGCGGCTGAGACGCGCAGTTCCGCGGGATATGCGCACGCGACAGCGGGGATGTTCAAGTATAAAGCGCTGCCCGCAGTGGAGACGTGCGCCAAATTCGATCTCGCTCATGGGCTCAATCTACGAGTATCCTGAGTGTACGAAAGTGCACTGCATGCAGTTTGGCATCGGCCTAGACTGGTACCCGGTCGACAGTTCCACATGCTACACTAACAGCATCAGTGTAGCGAAGGATACTAGCCGGAGTGAAGGTGGTGCCAGGTCTAGCATCGGCCGGGCATTTCATTATTTACGAAAAGTAAACACAGTCGGTATAGGAACTGGTCACGTCGGTGACGCCCCATTCATGCCCATCAACGAAGAAGGCGGGGCTTATTCTGATTACGGAGATGCGAAAATGCAACAGAAGTACGTAGCGCAATGCGCTAAACGGCGTGTTATTTTCGTTTTTGTGCCAAACTCTATCGTAGGAAACCGTTCTAGCCTAGCAGAATGCCCTAGTTCCTGAGATCGGCGATTTGGTACTGTGATGGGTCCCCACCTATAAAAATTTCAAAGGGAGGTGCGGCGTAGGCTGTGACTGGAGGACACAAAGTTACAATCCTCGGCTCGCCTCGGCATCATGGCCGCATCACGTCTAGGCTGAGCACAGAATCGACGGTATCAATGCCCAGTTTTCCCCCTCACGCCCACGTACCGTACGTACGTCATGTACTGTACACGGAGAATCCGCAGACCCCTGATCCGCCTGCTTACTTAAATTCTGTTTTTACTCAAACGCAGCATTGCAACATCGCGAAAACTCTCAAACCTGCATCGCATGCAAACGAACGAACCCACCGCTGCGAAGACCTACGCATTCAAAGTACAGCCTCCTCCACCACCAGCACCACCACTCCACACACCCCCACCCACCCACCTTCCCACCCGAGCTTCCTCCTGTGCTAACAGGGGTGGGGAGGGCCGAACGCGACTACAAATCCCCGCTGGAAGATGCTGCGGAACCGAGCGAGGGATCGGATGCCCGCGTGCGTGTGAGCGCGGTGGTGAGTGCCGAACAGTTATGTCTCTGGTAGATGGATGGCGCCCGTCGCGAATCAAAATAAACACCGCGCGCGCGCGAGAGTGAGAGAGAGAGAGAGAAGGCCGGTGCTGGGATGAGTAGTCGCAGGGGGTTTTCCAGACAGCCATAAGACGTTGCAAAGCAGTGTCATAGATATAGAAAGATTTCAACTGGAGTGAGTCTCGGCACACACTGAAAGTGTCGCCGTCTCTCTCAGTCTTCGACATGTGAATGTAGATGGAGGCAATCGCCTCAACACGTCATCAGCAGTGAATACAAAACTGTTTTCAATCACTTAGAACTGATGTCATAGTACTGAATCTCAAAGCCTTGTCCCCGAACGCTGGTACAGCACTCGTTATAGACCCTGACACTCCCTGATCATGACTGACTTACACTTACAGAGAATTTGCAGCTTATATGTGCCATCTCGCAAAAAAAAATTTTACTAGAACGACACATTTCTACGTTTTAAAGTCGCGTCCACATTTTCGCGGACTCACCCACCTACATTTACGCGAGCAGACACGGCTGCATCTAATCCTTACCAGAGTCGTCGACGGACACACGGAATGTGATATGGCATCCCCGCGCTCACACTGATGACATCTTTATGATCACCAATGGCATGTGAGCCGACACTATCACGCGCACTACAGTTTGTCTCCACCCACGACACTACTCACTACGCACACACGATTCAATCGAGTCCCCGGTACGAGACCGCCTGCTGACGGCGCCTCGATGAGTTAGATATGCAGCTTCCTGTAGCCAAGGAAATGCAAGGCGATCATCGGTCACTGCAGCATCCCGTCGCCACGGAGACGCGACGTAATCGCTGGTCACGGAGGTGTGCCCGTACGCTTCACAGGAGATGCTAGCCGATGCGGGCTCCTCGGGCGTCCTTACATCGGCACCACGGCGACAACGGGAAAAATCCGAGGAACAATGCGACGCTGGCGATTGTCGCTACGAGTCCTCACCAGGGTGCACTGGGCGGAGACGTTGGCAGGTTCACGCTTCACTGTGCAGTGGACGCATGCCGGAGATGCACATGCAACCTCGTTGCAGCTGAGCAAACGCATGCACCGTTCGAGGGAAGCGTCCGCCGACCAAACGCGCATCGGTGCGAATGGCTCTCCCCGAGAAACCCACAAACAAATCCGTATGGGAACATTCCTTCACCCCTGCGCGCGTGCGCACACGGCGAAGCGCCGGTTCTTGCCAGACAGCCTAATCTAATTAGCTTGCAGAGGAGAGATGTTTTTTGTTGATGCATACCCAGAGGAGGTTGTCGTAGCGCTACTGATTCTGCAGCGTGCGCCTGCGGAGCACGACGAATGCGGCCCAATTTTTCCTGCCCGAGCACAGCACCCCCCACCCCCACCCCCACCACCACCGTATTCTTTTCGGCCGGCGGCGGCGACAGCAGCGGCACCCTAAAACGCCTTTACCCCCTTAACTGTGAGTCATGCCCACCATCCATCATCCACTCGTTATCGCTTAACTCTGCGCGTTAGGGAACTGCGATCTAGCATTCAGTGAACGATGGTTCTCTGGCGATTTTAAAGACACGGCTGATGTAAAGCCTCGTGAAAACATTTTTCAGTCGTGTACAACCCCTCAACTGCAAATTGCTCTTAGCCAGACACAGTGCACGTCTACGCATCGCCAGAAGTAACACGGGCACGCCAAGGCGTGCAAAGTTGCACTAAAACAAACAGACGAAAACCTCCGCGTCGGTATTTCCGTAGATGTTTTGCGTGCAAACAGCCATCTCTGTGATATAGGTTCGTAAGACAACTCTGGCTACTCGTGCATGTCATATATATCAAGAGTAGATAATTGTTATATTATCTACTCTTGATATATATATATGCACCTAGATTTGTCAGTGTCAGATGACGTTTATCTATCACTAGGTGGGGGGCAACTAATCTTAACGTTCCTCTTCACGGACGAATCCTGTTACTCATAAAACACCAAACTGCCGAGATTTTTATAACGCACGTTACATGAACACACATCGAATTATCGCCTATATTTGAATTGTTCGTTTGTTAACGCCCCTATGTTTACATTTGTGCAGCTCAATGATTGCACATCTATCCCGCCTACACATAAGTGATCGCTACATACGAACGTTAAACCACGAACGCTTGAGGCTCAATGTTTGCCAATGAGGATTGGTTTCGTTCTCCATTCTAGACCGACGAAATCCAGTAACGCTCGCGTGCAACACAAGCTTAGCAAACAGCGTGCACCTGCAGGCAGTTCAAATAGGAACAAAGTACAATCCGGGCACAACACACATCTGTGTCACTGCTACTGCTAGCTTATGCTTAAAAACATTGCAAGCTAGTTCCACGTCCTGCATCTTGCACGAAGGATTTGAACTATCAAATTTATTAGCAGACATTTGTATCTTAAGACCGTTATCTTGTTACGCGCACTTGGGGTTACCGCCAACGATACGATAGTATTTAAATAATTTCTAGATGAGCCAGGCAAGTCTGCAAACATTAGGTAAAAACTGCACCTCACCCTCATGCTGACTTCATCCACTTCTATGTCTAGCGCAACCCTACCACATAGCCCTCTTTTTACCACAATCCACCCACTTCCCTCACCTCACCTTCTCCTCTTCCCAACACTATTTCACCACTTTTTCATTCTGCGCTATATGACCATTATTCAACCTTCCTTCTGCTATTTCCCTGCACCACCTTCCTACTGCTATTTCTATAAATCACTCTCCTACTGTTCTTTCCTGATATCACCTTCCTATTTCTTTCTCCCTACATCATCTTCAAACCGCTCCTTCCCTACATCCCTTTCCTACCACTCTCTCACTTCTCCAGCACCCTAGCAGTGACCACCTTCTCCATCTGCCACTATGTCTCACCCATTCTCTTTACCATCTCTAGTCACAACTATCTCATTCTCTTGCCACTCCATGCCATCCTCTTCCTTTATCTTAGCAATATGACATCATGGAAGAAGCATGTGTCTTGTTTATACCTAGTAATGCCAATGGGTTGTGTGAGCACTTCTCAATCTCATGCACATTAATATATGAATCTGAGCAAAGATCTATGTGATATACTAGACACCCAACATGTGATACCCAGAATCTGGCACATCCCTGGATTTTTAATTATATCATTAAATCAACAAAGAATCAAACAGGAGTTACACTCAAATATATCATAGTGAAGTATATTACAAACAAGCCAGGAATACCAGTAGCAAAACTGACCCACATAACACTCTCTCAGCTAGGTTGCAAAGACAGTGGCTGTATACTCTTAAAGCCGCACTATGCGCATCTACACGCTAATTTCTCCAGTACTAGACTAGCAAATACTTCGTGTCAATCATACTACCTAATGACAAAATAAACTCTAGTTCCTCCCATTTCACTGCGCATTGTCTTATAAAAGGCATTTGAAAATACCTCCAATGTTGTTCAAATTCTCCGATGTTGTTGACAGTTTCGCGCTGCTCTCCCAATCAACCGTGCAGCGGTGCTGCGGTACAGCGGTACGGTTGTAGCAAAGATAAAAACATGTGACGTCACCTAACCGCTTCGAGGCTAAATTGTTTGGCAAACAAGTCAGCGTTGGCGCCAGATTACCAGATTTCGCACCTCTTTCTTGTGGGTTTTAATTAAAACGCACAGTGAAATGGGAGGAACGCGCCACGCGTACGCGCCACGCGAGCTATAGTAGTACTACTACTACTAGTACTACTACTAGAGCTATACGCGGGCTATACTAGTAGTAGTATAGTCTAGAGCAGGGGTGTCAAACATACGGCCCGCGGGCCGGATCCGGCCCGCGAGATGATTTGATCAGGCCCGCGACATGTAGAACTTTTGTTGAGTTTGTTTAGTGTGGTGAGTTGGTTCAGGTGTTCAGATGTAAAAATGTATTCACTCAACTCTATTTGAGTCATTGTTAATGAATGTGAAATGCATTTTATTTCAATTCCATTGGCCTATCTGTGAATAAATGTGTTGTGCTAATATATAGATCTTTGTGGTCCGTGATTATGTAGGCTACACATGTAGGCTGAATGATAAAGCATAGTACTGAAAAACAAAGCTAAAGATTTGGAGTTGACGTAGGTTATTTTGCCATTATTTTACTGGTCCGGCCCACTTGAGATCAGATGGGCTGTATGAGGCCCATGAACCAAAATGAGTTTGACACCCCTGGTCGAGAGTATAGTATTATACTAGTACTAGTAGTAGTAGTACTACTACTAGTAGTACTAAACCGACCAGGCTCTCCAACTGTTACACGGTGTAGGACGCCTCTCGCCAACGTAGTGTTAAGCGAAAAGGGAACTTGTGACTAGTAGCAGGGTCTCCAACCATTCTGCGGAATCATTACGATTTCTAGGCTTAATTTCCGCACTTCGCAGCGGCAAGGTTATATTCCTCATTTCAGTTGCACTGTATAAAATTTGCACTGATTGTTCGCATTGTTCGCTTGGACACATTGTTTTTTTTTTCAGCGGGTGCCTGGCACTGGCTAAGCGCTGGTGCAGTAGAGATGCAGCAAGTTTATTAATAGCCTTCACTGCGCGAGTCGTTTCTTGGAAATGAACACTCTGCCATTCCGTTAGTTTTGCACCCCCTACCATCGCTCAGTGTTATAATGTGTTTCTATGCATTTTGTATCTGGCATGTCTACGGTAAATGAAACAGCCTAGTCAGACAGGCGCTGTCTGCAAGGTGTCGCGTAGTTTAAATTGTCTGCTAATCAGATTAACACGTGGGGAGAATAGCGTCCAATTGCCATTGCCATCCAAAAAACCCGACTTTTACAGAAATTCAGGAACGAATATACACAGATGTGACCTGTACTTGTGAAGTCAAAACTCAGTGTTAATCATGGCTATTGCATGGTATGCAAGACACTTTCAAGCGGGGCACGGAGGAAGGAGTGACTGCCAGAGGCATATATAGTCTCTCAACAGCATAAGTGCTATGCGGGTGCAGTGGAATCTACACCCAATATATCAAGCTTCTTTGCAGCAGATAGAGAATTGTCTGTCTTGACGCAGAAGTGAGATTTACGGATTATTTAATTGAACACAAATATACACAATGTGCCTTTGAGGGCGGCAGACCATGCAAATTAATGAACTCTTTAAGAAAATGTTTCCAGGCTCACAAATAGCCAAAAAGTATGGTTGCAAACATACAAAAACACGTAAAATTGTGAGAAATTGCAATTCTTACCTGTGTTTTAATACATGTATTATTACTATAGACTAGTAAAGTAGTAACCTAACTGTGTACGCTCTCTGAAAAGTCATGAAAAGTGTTTTGAATCCTAACTTGTAGGGTTGAGTCTATAGGGTTCAGATAGTGTCATCAGACATGAGAATATGGCCCACAGTATGCCTCAGATTGCAGGAAAATGGCTTAAATATTTCAAAATTTTCTGGGGGGCATGCCTCCAGACCCCCCTAGCACTGGCATGCCTACGCTACGGCACGCGGGCCAGCCTGCTACTACTACTTGTACTAGTACTAGTACTACTAGTACTACTACTAGAGTAGTAGATACAATAATGTAACCCAAACCCAAGAGGATAGGGTTTCATCCTCTATCCTCTTGGGTTTGGGTTACATTAATGTCATTATTGTATCTACTAGACAGTAGACTAGAGAGTAGAGTAGCTACCCGTAACCCGGTATATACCTACGGAACTATTTTAAGTATTATAATTTATCGGTTTACCGTCCGTTCTATGCCGATACCGATTTTCATTCATGAGTCGTACACGTGTTAGCATGCGAGGTATACCTACTAGTCCCAGTTGAATACCTTATCACAAGTGTGATCCTATAGAACCGATGACAAGTAGATCACAGACACTTTCAAAACAAACTTTACCAGAGGGGAAGGCTCTCTTGCAACCAATGCTTGCAACTCAGCCACTTACCAAGGCGCGTCGAGCGCACGTGCCGATTTCCACGCCCATACGAAGACGACATTCCTAGACGGGTTACATTTCCCAACAATTTGCTTCTTTACGCATGCGATATCAGCATATTGATAGACTCCTGATATCAGCTAGTTAAATAAGGGACCAGTCTATGTAGCAAGAAATCGTTCCCATGACGTCATAATTTTGGATGCTCACTTTATGTCATGTCAGCCCCCGTTGAGGTGCACGAGAGTTTTTGTTTAATAATATTTTTGCCATAAATTAACAACGACACATTGAATTCCACGCGAATATTCTTTTATCTGACAAGCAGTGACACGAACTTGTCAGAGCTGTCTTACTTTTATTGGCACTCAGCCAGTTTGATTCTTTAGTTATTTTCATATATTATATCATTAATGCCCTGGTAATGCCATGGTATGTCAGTAGCTAATACTACTACTAGTAATACTAGTAGTAGTAATACTAGTAATACTAGTAGGCCTACTAGTACTAGTAGTACTAGTACTAGTAGTAATAATGACATTTAGCTCCTGATTAGGTGTACATCATCATACCGCCATTTTACCGGTACTATTAGTAGTATTACTATTAGTAACATGTTACATGTTTGCAACTATCAGTATCACATCACTTCTTAATTACTATTTAGTAATTTACCTCGAAATACACGTTAAAATAAGAAAATTTCGAACAGCTATACTATTTGACAAACGCCATTCTGGATGTTCTTATGTCTCTTTTTGTACGCGAAAATTCTCGAACTTTTGCTACGTATTATGGGATATCAATTGAAAAATGGCGGCCTTTGTTCGGAGTTTCATCTTATCAATTCTAATA